>NC_086326.1:151967625-152167625 GCF_036172605.1 Pelobates fuscus | reverse complement strand
TTCACTCCTCTACCAAAACCACTCATGTTGCTATCAGGCTAAGGCAATTTAGCCTCTCTATAATAATTTAGACGGTCTGCTAATTGCAGTTCCTATTCTATTTCTTATTATACTTACACTTTTGACACTTTTTAATGTTTTTCCGTTAAAGGTTATATTTTAATTTATTTTTACTATATACGTGTATTTGGGGGTTGCTTATACCATACTAGCTCCATGTTAGAGAGTTGAGAATGGCATACCCCTTCTGGTAATTCTCCTCCTTATCTTTGGGCTACTAGTATTTTCGTTTCTTTCCTTGTTACTTTAATTATTCATAGGGGGTTACCCCCCACTGAGCTTATAGCAACCTGACAATGTCTCCCTACTTGTGTCTCTTTTTTCATTACAAAGAAATTACAGCTCCACGCCAGCAGCAAGTGCTTCATCAGCGAGCATAAAAATCTCGGTCAAAGATTAGTCATAAAGGGGTAACAAAAAAGAAAGAAAGGAAAAACAAACAGGAAAGATATATATACACCAAGGAACAGAACAAGCCAAAGGAAGTATAGAACAAACTAAGGTAAAGACAATCAAACAGAATTAAAGCACAATTATAATCAAAACAGATAATATATATACACAGTTATAATCAAAACAGATAATATATATATATACACAATTATAATCAAAACAGATAATATATATATATATATACACAATTATAATCAAAACAGATAATATATATATATACACAATTATAATCAAAACAGATAATATATATACACAATTATAATCAAAACAGATAATATATATACACAATTATAATCAAAACAGATAATATATATATATACACAATTATAATCAAAACAGATAATATATATATATACACAATTATAATCAAAACAGATAATATATATATATACACAATTATAATCAAAACAGATCATATATATACACAATTATAATCAAAACAGATAATATATATACACAATTATAATCAAAACAGATAATATATATATATACACAATTATAATCAAAACAGATAATATATATATATATACACAGTTATAATCAAAACAGATAATATATATACACAATTATAATCAAAACAGATAATATATATATATACACAATTATAATCAAAACAGATAATATATATACACAGTTATAATCAAAACAGATAATATATATATATATACACAATTATAATCAAAACAGATAATATATATACACAGTTATAATCAAAACAGATAATATATATATATATACACAATTATAATCAAAATAGATAATATATATACACAATTCTATATCAAAACACGAGTATACACATAGAGGCCTAGGGCCATAGAAAAGGAACTCCCTGGGAGGAAGCAATAAAGAAAGAAGATGTAGGTTTTATTGCACCGTACTATATTCTCATTGGTTGTTTGTTTATTGAGTTTGAATTCCTTGTTTGCTGCCGGGTAAAGAAAGGTTAAGCAAATATGAAGCCCCCTGTATTGTATTGAAATAGGACCTAAGACAGCTTCCTGCAATTAAACAACTAAAAAACGTTAACCCCTTCTTACTAAGCTCTTTTAGACTGAATTGTTTTTTAAAAACCCATAAAGAATGGATGTATAACAAGCATATCAACACAGCACTGCAATGTTGGGTTATAGATTACTTTGTAGACTAAAGGTACGCCATTGTTTTCCCTTGTTCGTCCTTTATTGGGGACAGAATAGCTTTGGGCAGTGTACCTTGTGCTTTATCTTCCAATATTGCATGCAGGCCTGGAATCGTACTAGAAAAGCAAAACTGCATTTTTTTCTCATGTACAGTAATTTTGACAAATATAAATAAAAATAGTCATGTACCTTGCATTCGGGTATTTCATGACACTGAAGGCATTACTAGCAGTGCAGCTTACTAATAATGGATAGAGAATGAAAAAATAAATATATACATGAAACCAGGGGGCTGCACTCACCTGAACATGCATAAATGGGGTGCGTTTGGGGGCCAATTTATACAATACACAAGATCCAGCGAGTTTGTATTGTATAAATTGCCCCCCCCCCCCAGCAGTACCCCATTTATGCATGTTCAGGTGAGTGCAGCCCCCTGGTTTCATATATATATATATTTGGGAGTCTAGCCAACTCCTTGGTTTTGCACCCCACCCTGTCACAGGTGCCTCATCCCAGGGCCCTATGTAAGTGGGTCCCCAAGTAAGTGGGTTAATCTCATAAGAGCAGACATTAGACTGTGAGAGTAGGACCTGCCAAAGATGGGGTACATTGGCGTTGTGGCAGGCTTATGCAATGTATGATCATATAATGTAACTAAATCCCCATTATTTTTGCCTAGATTAGGTGTTTAAAAAAAAAAAAAAACTAATAAAATCTGCCAGCATTGAAGTTGCTGTTCAGTGAATAGGTGAGTGTGGCGGCGCCTCCACTTGTGCCTGGATAGGACTGCTTGCCAGCCTCTTGCCCTGTGATTATGGTCCCTGGGAGGTTTGGCCCTTGAAATAACAGATTTCGGCATCATGGATATTTGTTGTGCTGCTGCTGGCCCTTTAACTCCCAGAGAAAGGATTTGTACTTTTAAATTGGCACTTTGAATGCCGTCGAAGTGCCGAAGTCGTAGAAGTGGCCGCCATTCGAAAAACGAACACGTGGCGGCGGCCATCTTGGTTCATTCCATGCGGTCAGCGGTATGTGTAGCCAAATTCATGGAACTAAAATCGGCTACACAGTTCCGCGAACACCGCTGAGCCTTACCTTCTCCCACGGTGATTTTGCAGCCGCAGAGACTAAGTCCTGTTCGAAGATTCAAACGCTCGTTCGAATGGGACTTAGTCGTTTTTCTGCATGAAATAGACCGACCGCACAGCCCAAATCTATGGAACTGTTTTGGGCAGGAAAATGTGCTTGCGGTCGGTCATAAAGGACTTCCGCCTAACTTTTTTTTTTTTTTTATTCTTTATTTTACTTGTGCATAAAGTAACAACAAGCGTGCAGTGCCACGACAGCAGCTGCAAGCATTTTCATATCATTGCAAAGTGTGGCAGTTTAAACAGCACATTTTGTTTTATATATATATAACATGAGTATAACAAGTTATGAGATGTCAGTAGTTTGTAGTAAACATGCTAGGCTAGAGATTCATATGACATAGTTAGTTACGTTTAAGCTTATGGTATGTAGCTTTGCATTTTCGAGAGGGTACATGTAGCGGAGAGCCGATATCTCACAGCTATTCTCCACTAAAGATCCCAGTGAGGCTCAGGAACAAGATGATGTTAAATCCACAGGCAAGGTTTCCAGCAGGCAAAGTAATACAGCAGCATCCCAACAGCAATCCCAATAACTGGACGACACACAGTTTCAGGAGCAGAACTGACAATCTTTATTCCACAGTGCCTTATAAAGCATGCTCCCATGCAAGGGAGGGGTTTCTAATAATCAGTACAGTGTCCAATCGGTGATTAGTAACCTCCCACACATCTCCTCCCCTCCTCGCACATCATAAGCCCCTTATACTGTACACAAATTTCCCCAGTTTCTGGATGTACCCCTAAACGTAGGGGTTCCCCTTTAAGAATGGTATCCCCTGATAGCCCTGATCTGGGTGAGCAACATACTCAAAAATCACCCAGATCGGACCAGGGGTTCGGGAGTTATGACCAGGTACAGATTTGACCGACCGCATGGGTAAAGTATCCGAAAACAGTTCCATGCATTTTGGCCCTGCGGTCGGTCACAGACAAGGGAATGAAAGCAGACGAATTGCCTGGGTTATGGAGCCTAAGGGGGATTCGAATGAATCCCCTAGTTCGTGGGGTTCTTTCTACCGAACGGCGGGCCGTTCGGTAGTTCCCATACGAACTTATGGAAGTATGGAGGTCTCAGCGGTGTTTGCCTAGTCGAGTGTCCGATTTTAGTTCCAGACACTCGACGGCAAAACACCGCCTGGCATTGTCCCCAGCCACCCGGTTCAGCCATACTAACGGGTTGTGATCCGTGAGCAAGGAAAAGGGCTGTCCATACAGATAGGGCTGCAGTTTCTTTAGGGCCCACACCACAGCCAGGCATTCCTTTTTGATGGCAGCGTAGCTTACTTCTCGAGGTAACAGTTTGCGACTGATGTAAGCCACAGGATGTTCTCCGCCATCGGCCCCGACTTGGCTCAGTACTGCCCCCAATCCAAACATAGAAGCGTCTGTGTGAACAAGAAATCGTTTAGTTGGATTGGGAGCTGCCAAGACAGGGGCATTTATCAGTGCATTTTTCAGGTGTTGGAATGCCTGCTCACACTCCGGGGTCCAGTTTACTTGGCGGGGAAGGTTCTTACGGGTCAGGTCAGTGAGGGGTTTGGCCAGGGCACTATAATTGGGGACAAACTTCCTGTAATACCCCGCTGTCCTTAGAAACGCTAAAACCTGGGTCTTAGTCCTAGGGGTGGGCCACTGGGCTACAGCATCTACTTTGGCGGGTTCGGGCTTCTGTTTGCCGCACCCTACTCTATGTCCCAGGTACTGCACCTCAGCCATCCCTATACTACACTTGGCCGGCTTCAGGGTCAAACCAGCTTCCCTTATCCTATCTAGTACAGCTCCTATATGAGCCAAATGTTCCTGCCACGTATTGCTAAAAATAGCAATATCGTCCAGGTAGGCACAGGTATAGTCCTGGAATCCATCCAGGAGTCGATCCACCATCCTCTGGAAGGTGGCTGGGGCGTTTTTCATCCCAAATGGCATGACCTTAAACTGATACAAGCCAAATGGGGTGACAAAGGCCGACTTCGGGATGGCGTCTGGGGCCAGGGGAATTTGCCAATATCCTTTACATAAGTCAATAGTGGTGAGGTATTGGCCCCTGGCCATTCTGTCCAGTAACTCGTCTATCCGGGGCATCGGATAGGCGTCTGACACGGTCTTCTCATTTAATCTCCTATAGTCCACGCAGAAGCGGGTCGTACCGTCTCGCTTCGGCACGAGGACTACAGGAGATGCCAATGGGCTGTCTGAGGGCTCAATCACCCCCAGTTGGAGCATCTCATCGATCTCCTTGCGCATGTTTTCCCTCACCGCTTCTGGGATGCGGTAGGGGGTCTGGCGCATGGGTAGTTGCCCTGGGGTCTCGACCCGGTGAGTTGCCAGAGGAGTGTATCCAGGTACATTAGAGAACGTGTCCCGTTTCTCCTCTAATAATCGCTGTACCTCGATCCGCTCCTGTGGGCTCAGCCGATCTCCCAGTGCAACCTCCCCTAAATTCCCAGACAACTGCCCATCCCCCAGCAAATCGGGAAGTGGTAAGCTGTCAAACTCTTCCGTGTTGGGTGCACATATGGCGGTTACCTCCTCGGTGCGCTCTTGGTAGGGCTTCATCATGTTCACATGGAGCATGCGTCGCCCCCAGTCCCTGTGCAGGGGCCTATAATATAGGTGGTGTCACATCTCTGTTCCACCACCCTATATGGTCCCTGCCAGGCGGCCTGTAACTTATCATGTCGGACAGGTTTTAAAATCAGTACTTTCTGCCCGACCTGAAAGCTACGGTCCCTGGCTCCCCGATCATACCACGTGCGCTGGCGGGTCTGGGCCGCCTGAAGGTTTTCCCTTACCGTCTTGGTCAATGCTTCTAGGCGGTCTCGAAAGGCCAGCACATATGGTATGATGGGAGTGCCATCTGCGCTCCGGTCTCCCTCCCAATGCTCTCTAATCAGATCTAAGGGACCTCTTACCCTCCTCCCAAACAGCAGTTCAAACGGGGAGAACCCCGTGGATTCCTGCGGCACCTCCCGGTATGCGAACAGGAGGTGCGGCAGGAATCGCTCCCAGTCCTTGTGGGTCTCTGCGAAGGTTCGGAGCATCTGCTTCAAGGTACCATTGAATCGTTCGCAGAGCCCGTTCGTCTGGGGGTGGTAAGGGGCACTGATAATAGGCTTAATGCCGCAGATCCTCCAGAGGTGTTGGGTGAACTCTGCGGTAAATTGGGTACCCTGATCCGAGATAATCTCCCTGGGTAATCCCCTCCGGGAGAATATCCGCATGAGGGCATCCGCGACCGTTTCAGCGTGGATGTTGGTCAGAGCCACTGCCTCTGGATACCTGGTGGCATAATCTACTACTGTTAAAATATACCTTTTTCCTGACGGGCTAGCTTTCTTGAGGGGGCCTATCAAATCTACCGCTATTCGGCTAAAGGGTTCCTCAATTATGGGTAAGGGGTGGAGTTTTGCCTTCCTTCGGTCTCCCCTTTTTCCCACCCTCTGGCAGGTATCGCACATAGTGCAATATCTGCGTACTTCCTGGCTAATCCCTGGCCAGAAGAAACTTTGGGTCAGTCTGTACCTAGTGCGACTGACCCCTAGATGTCCGGATAGCGGGATATCATGCGCTATCCAGAGTAACTCAGCCTGGTACCGCTGCGGCACCACTAACTGTCTCATCACTATCGGGTCTGACCCCGTAATCTGCTTGTCTGTTTCCCTGTACAAAAGCTGTTTATCCCAGACAAATCTCTCTCCCTCCCCCCGGGTGAGCCCGTGACAACTTTGTCTCTATAAACTTGAAGCGTAGGGTCTGTGGCTACTTCAGCTGCAAATTCATTAGGTGGGGCCCAGGGGACACATTCTAGGGGAGGGGTAGGATCGCTTACCTGGACCTCCGGCAGTGTGTTGTAGTCCTGGGTGCGGGCCTGTTGTCGGGTGACCACAGGGTTGGCTTCTCCTGTGGTAGGCGTCTGGGGCTCAAAAGCTCCCCAATGTAAATGTACCCTTGCTGTAGGTAGCCGGTAAACCGCTCCCCCGGCTACCCGGACGGCCACAGTTTTGTTTAGCTTTGCCTGATCCGGGATCAGGTGGCTCTGTACCAAGGTGATAGTGGCTCCCGAGTCTCGTAGTCCTCGGACTGCTTTACCATTCAGGTATACGGTCTGCCTGTGATGTTGTAAATTGTCAACATTGGCCTGGACAGGATCTGCCTCGTGCAGTACCTCCCACTGTTCCACGGTGGTAATGGGAACTGCTGCACCATATGGGGTGGCCACTATATCCTGGTAGTGGTGGGCTGAGGCTGCCCTGGGTGGTGGGGGACCTGGACGGATCCAGGTAGAACGGTCCCACAGCTGTGGGCATTCCCTTTTATAATGTCCCCATTTCTGGCAGTGATGACAGGGGCCAGAAGTGGGCTGGCGGAACCGTGGCTGTGCAGCGGGTGGTGGTGGTGGTGGTAGTTGTCTAGGTGGGGCTGGGGTGTAGGTGGTTCCCCCAAAGGTTTTAAAAGTGGCTTTTGGAGCAGCAGGTTTTTGTTGCCTGCGTGCATCCAGATACTCATCTGCCTTTCTGGCAGCTTCGGTGAGGGAGGTAAGGTTTCTGTCCCATACCCATTCCTTGACATCACTGGTTACTCCCTCATAGAACTGCTTCATCAGCATCATCTGGATTACGTCTTCCATAGACCGTGCCCCGCTAGCTTGCACCCACCCGAGTGCTGCCCTCTGTAATCTGCATGCCCACTCTGCGTGTGAGTCTTTCTCTACTTTCTTTAAATCCCGGAATCTCCGCCGGTATGCTTCTGGTGTTATAGCATACCTGGCCAGTATAATCTCTTTTACTTTGTTTTAATTCCGTATTTCCTCATTAGGTACAGTCCGATATGCCTCTGCTGCCCTCCCAGTTAATCTTCCGGACAAAATAGGTACCCAGTCCTCTGCGCTAATTTTATGCAGTGCACACAGTCTCTCAAAATCTTGCAGAAAAGCGTCTATATCTTCCTCTGCCTCCACATACGTTTTAAAAGCCTGGTATGGTATCTTAGGCTTACCTTCTTGTGGTACATTTCTTGCAGAGCTTTGTTCTGGGGAGAAAAAGAGAAAGAAAATTCTAAGAGATCAAGAAGATTATAGGAACCAACAACAGAGGTCCTGGAGGAAAGATACTAGATCATCTTACCAGTCTCCCTCAAGATATAATGGACGTCAAGCTCCGTATATGAATAAACAATATAGAGATACTAGGAGAAAATACTCACCACAAAAGGAAACTTATCGTCAAAACAGACCATATCAACAGAAAATGGGGTACATGGATCCCCATAGGAATCTGGAATTCAGACAAAAGCCTAGAGAAAGGATATATCCCACCAAAGGTAGAGATCAAAGTAGATCTCCAGCCCCACAATACACATCATCTTCACACAGATCGTTGCCTGGAAGATATAGGCAAGACATGAGACAGGTGAGCACTAGGCAGACTCCATCCCCTCGGAGATCTGAGGCAATACGGAATCCAGAACCGCTGAGAAGAACACCTCCATCAAACACACTTAATCAAGAAAATGCTGCTTTTTTAGAGAAAAGGGGGAGGATTCCCCCAAGAAGATTTTCGATGGAAGATTTCAAGTCCCCAAATGTAAGAAAAAGACCACTAAAAGAAATAGAAGAAGAAACAGAAAGTCCAGAGGTAACAGTCCAACAGAAAAGGAGGAAGTAAGTATTTTCAATCTGTCCAGTAAGGTGCTTAAAGTGGACGAAATCTCCCTCCTACAGAAAGGACTTAAATTTGCACCGACTTCCAAGAATTCTGATTTTAACGTTTTTATTGACCTCCACAAATTTATTAAAATTTTTTTTAAAGAAAATGACACCATTCGGGAGAATGAAGTACCCACTTATGAGCAGACCAATTTACATCCCACATCCACCTTTTACCCACAACACGTGAAAAGTGATTCTATAAAAGTGTTTGAGAAAATGGTGGAAAAATCAAAAACAATACTAATAAAGACAACCTTACGAAAAAGGAGAGATTGGCACTAAAGACACTAATGAAGACAGATGACATAACCATTAAATCGGCAGACAAAGGAGGGGGAGTGGTGATTTTGAATACTACCGATTATGAAGAGGAGAATCGGAGATTGCTGAATGATGCATCTACATATGAATTATTAAAAGAAGATCCCACCCTCACTTTCACAGAGAATCTGAAGACATTATTGGAATACGGTAAGGAAAGGGGGATTCTCAATGAAAGAGAATTCAGGTATCTAAATGTGAAATTTCCTAAGATACCGGTCTTTTATCATCTACCCAAGATCCACAAGAGCGTACAAAACCCCCCCGGACGTCCCATTATATCTGGTATAGGATCTCTAACAGCAAACCTATCAGAATATGTGGATCAATACTTGCAGAAAATGGTTTTATGTCTTAAATCATATCTCAGGGATTCCACGCAAATTCTTAATGTTTTATCAGATTTTATTTGGGAAGAAGACATGTTTTTAGTAACTGCTGATGTCACCTCGCTATATACTGTTATAGAGCACCTTCAGGGATGTGAGGCAGCACAATACTCACTGGCTGTATACTCAGAACTGCAAAATGACCAGATAGATTTTTTAATACAATGTATTGCTTTTATCTTGACACATAACTATTTCTGGTCAGATGGACAATTTTATCTACAGTTGGAAGGTACTGCCATGGGGACACGTTTTGCGCCGAGCTACGCCAATCTATTTATGGGCAAGTGGGAGGATGAATTTATTTGGGACCACTGCCCGTTCGGCGCAAAACTGTCCCTGTGGCGAAGATACATCGATGATTGTTTTTTTATCTGGAAGGGAGACCTGGAATCATTAGAAAGTTTTATGTCTTATCTTAATCACAATCCGTATAATCTTTTATTCACCTTTTCGTATTCAAAAGAAAAAGTTGAGTTCTTGGATTTAAGTATCTACATTGAGGAAGGAAAACTACATACAAAAACTTTTAAAAAGAATGTAGACTGCAACAGTTTTATACCGTACCACAGTCATCATAAACCAACATGGCTCAAAAACATTCCTCAGAGCCAGTTTAGAAGAATTAAAAGAAATTGTTCGCAGCCGGAAGTATGCAATGTACAAATGAAAGAAATGAAACAAAGGTTTCTAACTAAAGGTTATCCGACTCCACTTTTGGACAAAGCCCTCACAAAGATGCAAAATATCACAAGAGAGGAGACCTTACAGAAAAAGGTAAACATTCAAAGAAAACAAGATCAAGCACCAGCATTTATTACACAGTTCAACAATCAAGCATCTACGGTACAAGACATTTTGAGAAGGCACTGGGATATCCTGAAAAGTGATCCCAGTTTGTCCGATATTATATCAGACAATCCCCAGATCATCTATACAAAAGCACCCAACTTGAAATTAATGCTGGCACCAACGTTAAAATCCACGACACACAAGCGTAAAGAAATTCAAAATAAAGGTTTTTCAAGATGTGATAAATGCCAAGGGTGTAAAAATAACCCCCAACAAGAGAAAATGAGAACGACTTTCACTTCAGCAATTGATGGAAAGGATTTTAAAGTGATGTCAAACATGGATTGTGACACCACTGGAGTAATTTATCTAATTACATGTCCATGTCTTAAGCAATATGTCGGGAGGACAAAAAGGAAACTTAAAACACGAATTTCAGAACATATCCGGAATGTGAAAAAAGGTTTATTCACACATAATCTATCCAGACACTTCAAAGAAGCTCATGGTGGAAATCCAGCAGGTTTAAGTTTTATGGCTATCGAGAAGGTAGAGACCAATTGGAGGGGAGGTGATCTGGAAAAAAGTTTAGACCAAAAAGAAGCTAAATGGATCTTTACTCTGAACTCCCTAGTACCCAACGGTCTTAATATTGACTTCGAGCTTAATGCTTTTTTATAAATTTTTTCATGGTATTCTATGATCTGATTATTTATATCTGATCATTTATATTACTATTTCTATTTTTCTTTTTCTCTTTTAGATGACTATTTCCTTCCATCCTGCTTTTCTATTTAGTTTTATCCAATTTTATGTATATTTGCTATTTTAATATATCCTGTTTTTAGCTCTAACTCTAGTCTTGGTAGATATGTTCCCATTTTAGAGGGTTTTGATAACACTTTATTCTCCCTTTAGCATGTATGGCTCTCTTCCCATGGAGAGTGTCCCATAATAATCCATTCAGTGTCTATTATCTATTCTATTTCATCTCATTTTTCTATTTTTATCTCTATATTTATTTTTATTCTTATTTCTATTTTTATTTTGAATGACCTTATATGTGCCGAGTATATTCTTTGAGTTAAGGGTGCCGGTTGGTCATTCAGTTATTACATTGTTGCTAATGTGATGGTCTCAGTCTAATGAGTTTGATAGCTCTAATCAGCACCTCCTAAGTGTGTGTATTTCTTAACCAGCCAATTTTCTCCCGATATTTGTCCTTTTAATATGGTCTTTCTAATATGGTCTTTTTAATATGGTCTGTCTAAATTAATATTATCATAATATGTATGTTATATTCCATTTATTAAGTTTGATGTTCCCCAAAAGGTATGCTTAATTATTATTATTATAATATGAATGTTATTTTCATTCTGTTTAATTAGAGAAGAAGTGAAGATAAGTATTAAGTTTCCATTTTGATGTTATTCTCCTGAGCCACAGGGATGTGTTACATTGCACTATTATATTTATATGTGATTTACACTTAGTGATAAAATGACATATATCGCATCCCTGCACTGCTTATGGCTTATTATAAGCTGATCATGTATTTTTGATTTCTATTCTTATTTATTTATGCCTAATACTTTTTATTTTTATTTTATTTTATGTCATATTTAAATTTAAATTTCTTTATTTCATCTATGTATGTTTTTTTCCGCATTTGATTGAAATGTCTGATTTGCAAATTGCCAATTACTGACTTGTAGGTTTGTAGATATATATACTGGTATTAAGCAAGGTACTGATATGCCTCTGATGAAATTGGGCAATACCCTTTGAAACGCGTAAGGCTACAATCCACATTGGAAAGTTTTGAGAACTAAGGCCTGTTTGGAGAAAGCATCTGTTGGCTATCCACTGTTTCTGCCTGACATCACCGAGATGGCTCACCTATCGATGTGAGGTCGGAGGTGGACTAACCAAGACTGCGGACGCCGTCCTCACCGGTTGCTGCAACATCCACTTGGTAGAAGACGAATATCATCCACAGCCATCCAGCATCATCGGTCAGGTTATTTAGCCAATTTTGCTTTCTTCTTTTTTGGAGCAGTTCTATAATATTTTATTCACCTATATTTAGATGATTTACCTTTTTATTAATTAAATAAAATAACACTCTATTTTTTCACCTACAAGTTTTTATCTTTTATTGGCATCACACGGATTATACACGGATCCTGTCACGACTTTAACACAGTATATTTTTTATCTTTGATTGCTACAGCCACAATTATCACTCTCAGGCTGTCAGCCCAGATTTTTTTGGTGAGAGACTAAGCATTTTGGCTGTTAGTCAGCAATACTAATTAGCCCTTATTTTATTTCCATTTACATTTTTATGTTTTGGTTTATTTACTGACATTTTGGATCTATTTTTTTGAATTATCACTAATTTTCTACTTTTGCACTCGATCTTTCTTGCATTGAAAGTATATAAATTCATAAATACACCAGTTGATCTTGCTATTTCATCCAGCAGATCAAAGGTGGTTTATGATACACACTCTAAAAGACTGATATATATTATTCATCCAATTTGGGACTTTTATATTTATACTTGGACTATTTGCTGCTATGAAACATAATGCTGTGATTTTATACTGAGTATAACTTTGTCTGCCTGAGTACACACATTTGCATTTTAAGAATTTCCTCATTTTTAGAAATGTGAATTTTATTGTGTAACTATAAGGCATTCTCTTCTTTTTATTGTAAAAGCTCCTGGATAAATTGTATCTTTTCTACGTTAATCCTTGGGATTTGGTGAAACCCCACTCACTCCATTTTTCGAGCTTCCACTTATTACTCTGTCTTGTTCCCTCTTATTTTCTGATAGCCATTACTTTTGTCTTTCAGTTTTGTTTATTTTTTGTTCTGGGACTGTTGTCGCCTGTTTCCTCATGACGAATTCTTGTACCTCGGTCACCGTCCTGGCAATAATTTCCTCTGAGGGGTTTTCCCCATAAAGGGATAGCATGAATCGTACCTGCCTCTGGAAATCCAACTGTTCTGGTGTTTCTCCCGGCTCCCTCTGTTCAGGAACCGAATCGCCCTCCATTCTGTACTCTGCCATAAGTTCCGTAATAAGTACCGCTTTCTTCTTGTTGCTGGCTTGTATACCCCTTGCCTCTAGGAGGTCCTTTAGCGTGGAGCGTTTTAGCGCAGTAAAATCAATCTCCATCCGTACTCCATTTACGCTTGTTCCTCTGTGAGTCTGGATCCCACCGCTGCCAACCAATGTAGCGGAGAGCCGATCTTTCACAGCTATTCTCCACTAAAGATCCCAGTGAGGCTCAGGAACAAGATGATGTTAAATCCACAGGCAAGGTTTCCAGCAGGTAAAGTAATACAGCAGCATCCCAACAGCAATCCCAATAACTGGACGACACACAGTTTCAGGAGCAGAACTGACAAGCTTTATTCCACAGTGCCTTATAAAGCATGCTCCCATGCAAGGGAGGAGTTTCTAACAATCAGTACAGTGTCCAATCGGTGATTAGTAACCTCCCACACATCTCCTCCCCTCCTCGCACATCATAATCCCCTTATACTGTACACGAATTTCCCCAGTTTCTGGATGTACCCCTAAACGTAGGGGTACCCCTTTAAGAATGGTATCCCCTGAGAGCCCTGATCTGGGTGAGCAACATACTCAAAAATCACCCAGATCGGACCAGGGGTTCGGGAATTATGACCAGGTACAGATTTGACCGACCGCATGGGTAAAGTATCCGAAAACAGTTCCATGCATTTTGGCCCTGCGGTCGGTCACAGACAAGGGAATGAAAACAGACGAATTGCCTGGGTTATGGAGCCTAAGGGGGATTCGAATGAATCCCCTAGTTCGTGGGGTTCTTTCTACCAAACGGCGGGCCATACGAACTTCTGGAAGTATGGAGGTCTCAGCGGTGTTTGCCTAGTTGAGTGTCCGATTTTAGTTCCAGACACTCGACGGCAAAACACCGCTGTTCGGGAGTTTAAGATGGCCGCCGCCACGTGTTCGTTTCCCGAATGGCGGCCACCCAGAGGACAAAGAATACATTACATAGATTGCCAATTACCCGTTTGCAACATTGTTGCAACCGGTAATTGAAGGCACACTTCACACAAGGAGGTCTGGTTGTTTGGTAGTTTCATTCCCTTGCTTTATTCGAATGATTCTACCGAACAACCTGAGGAATACATTATTTTACACACATAAAAACTGGCAATATACATGAATACAGTTATTCCCATGAATTTCGTAGGACAGCCCAGTACCAATCCGCTACAGTAGATGTTTAAGCTGATATCAATAGTACAACGTTAAAGAGAATTGCAATCTAAGTAAGTGCCCGCTACCGGAGTGGAAGGCTAGATAGCATGAGATGCCTCTCTATGCGGATTACATGTTGAGAAATAATAAAATGAACTATTTTTTAAACGAAAGTTAAAGGACCACTCTAGGCACCCAGACCTTTTCAGCTTAATGAAGTGTTCTGGGTGCCAGGTCCAGCTAGGGTTAACCCTTTTTATTATAAACATAGCAGTTTCAGAGAAACTGCTATGTTTATAAATGGGTTAATCCAGCCCTCAAAGCCTCTAGTGGCTGTCTCATTGACAGCCGCTAGAGGCGCTTGCGTGATTCTCACTGTGAAAATCACAGTGAGAGCACGCAAGCGTCCATAGGAAAGCATTGATAATGCTTTCCTATGAGACCGGCTGAATGCGCGCACAGCTCTTGCCGCGCGTGCGCATTCAGACGAATGGGAGGAGAGGAGGAGGAGGATCGGAGGAGAAGAGCTCCCCGCCCGGCGCTGGAGAAAGGTAAGTTTTAACCCCTTTCCTCTCCCCAGAGCCAGGCGGGAGGGGGACCCTGAGGGTGGGGGCACCCTCAGGGCACTATAGTGCCAGGAAAACGAGTATGTTTTCCTGGCACTATAGTGGTCCTTTAAGCAAGCAGAAATCATATAGCTTGTGTTAGCTGAGCTAGGGACGGTAGCTTTAATACTGAGTGACTTCTAAGCAGGTCTGCCGCCAAGCCATGGTTGAGCACAGTAGTCATCCGCTAAGTATGACCACCATTTTATAATGTGGTAAAGACAAGATGGCCTCAAGCTACACAGTCATGTCTGACTACGAGAGTAAAACAAGGAGGGTCTAGTTCAGTATATCGGGTTTGTGATGCTCACTAATTGTGGAAGTCCAAGGCAGCTAGCTAGGCATGGTAATATATACCAGTGTAACTGTGAGTAGACACGCTATCGGGTTAGTGCCCCCTGGGTGTAGTATGCCCTGCAGTGTCCTTAGACAGCATAAGGAGAGACAGCAGAAATGAGAAATCAAAGTATAAAAGAACATAATACTCGGTGTATGGCATTTAAAGGCAAAATTAGCTACTCAGGTCGTCCAGGGGAAAGTCCAGCCCATTGTCAGTCCCATAACCTAGATCAGCTGATTCCGTCAAGTGGCAGGTTAGCTGGATCACTGGAGTTGGTGGCAGCAATGCGGAGTCTAGAGAAGGAGCTGTCCCGGCTCCAGATTCGCAGGCTAGCAAGTTCTGGTTTCGCAGAGGTCTGTGATCTGGCCGGTTTCAGGCTTGTCTCTGGTGGGATAGGACGGTGGGCTTTGTGGGTCGGTCGTTCGGGTCTCGTGCGCTTGCCTCCCTGTGTTTCCTTGCTTGGAGCCTTCGATGTTTAGCTTCCGCCGCTCTCGGCTTGGGCAGGCAGCGTGCACTAGGTCTCATAGCTGTATGCGTCGGGGGACGAGTGGGTTTTCCCCTCTGTGTGGTTCTGGCAGCAGGCACCCTCACTTGTCGTTGCCAGGCTTCCCTCTCCCCTTGCTCGTTGGTAATGGTGGTGGTGGAGAGTCTGTGCTGTCGTTTCATCCAGAAATTCCTTGGGTAAAAGACCCCGCCGGCACGCTGCCCGGCGGGGCCTCTTGCACCCCAACTCGTGTGTGCCTCCAATTGCCCTTCTGAGTCCCTTCCGCTGCATTAGCACGTACCTCCAGCTTCTGCCTTAGCTTGGCAAAGAACTCGTCCAGGTGCTGTAGCATGAGGTCTACCGTTGCGCACCCGTCTCGTTCCCCGCATGGGGAGAGTGCATCCGCCATTTTGAGGGATGGAGTTACTTTTCTGCCTTGTGCGGTATCAGCAGCCCGTTGTCAGCAGGGTGAGTCAGGCAGCTATATGTGGACCGGGATGACTCCCGCCGGTCCTGGGGGGGGGGGGGGAGGTGTGTCACCGGGGTCCCAGTCTTTGCTGATGTGCCTGGAGAGCGGCCGTCTCTCCGTGGCTGAATCTTAGGTAGTCTGCAAGCCTCGGTGTGTCCGGGCAGTTGCGCAGAGGCAGCCTCTCCCGGTTACCGGTATTGTGGTCTGCGGCTTGTGTGTGTCTATGGCTGGGTGTGATACCCCATTTTTAGTGCCCAGACGTGGGAGCTCGCGCTGGACACGTCTGGGCTGCTCGGCTCCGCCCCTTCTATCTAACTTTTCAACCCCTGAACCGATTGCCCTGATTTTTGAGTATGTGTTTATTTCCTGCATGCTGATTATGAAAATGAAAAATGTTTTATATTTGTGGCATGTATATTTTAGAAGTTATTAATATTGTGTAAAAACTGTATTCCTCTGCCTGTGATAATATTACCCATTGTGTTCAATAATCATATCACAGGCAGAGGGGAGGATTTTGTGTGGGAGTGTCTGTGTGTATTGATTGGTTGTTCTGTAAAACCCTGTGGGCAGTACTATGTTTGTGGATTGGGAATAAAAGAGACTGTATGTGCCAGTACAGTCAGATTCTGCTTAACCCTCAAACTGAAGTGTCGTCTCGTTATTGGGGAATTTGGATTGTATGCCGATTGCCAGGAGTGTAAGCTGATTGTATGCTTTTCCTGTTCGGCTGTTTCCTGGGTTCGTGTGTTTCCTGTTCAAGAAGAGAGGATTCGTGTAGTTTGCAGTTCAGGAGGTGCTTACAGTAGCTGCCTGCGCATCTGGAAAATATCGCCTAAACGGTTTTCAACCTCTTGTGTGCAAAACAGTCCGTTACAGTGAGTGCGCTGGATCTCTTGTATTATATATATATATATATGTACATTTAAACACAATACTTACATACAGTGAAATAATCAATTTTGGGGGGGGGAAGGGTATTTAAAACTGCCATGTTCATTTTTATATCTGTACAGCTAATGTAGTGTAATGGTAGAATCAATTCACCTCCCCCCCCCCCTAACTGTAGGGATGGTATCACCCATTGAAACTTCCTGTACTATTTGAAAGCAGGTTGTGGGATGAAATTTTCAGCAACTTTACATTCATAATGTCAGTTACTTGTGGCTTCTGGCAGCGAAGGCTGGTAATCATAACTAGAGTGTAAATGAGGATGAATGAGCCTTTGTGAACTAAATTTAATTGTGCAAACTGCCTGAAAATAAGAAATGTTTATATTCAAGATGGGTATTGAAGGCATTAATAGTCATATTGGCTTGGGGTGGGAAAAAACCTAGAATAAATCAAAATAGAATTAAAGAGATTGCTCCCAAGCACAGATTTAAGTTTATTACATTACATCTCCATCATCACACATATCCTTGCATGGAACATTAAAAAAGATAAAAATATAGCTTGGCTTAAATGTGAATCCTTACGGATTAAAGACATACATCCGTTCCATTTATTTTGGGTTAAATCTTCTTTGTATAAGTAATAATCCAGTATTCAAGGGTGCAATAATCAGATCAAGAATAGGAATTCATAATTATTTTTAATCCATCACCCCTATCATGGTTCTTAAATACTATATACAGGATATCGATTTATCTCGCTGGGTAAATAAACACATTCTTACATTGTCAGATATTAGACTTAAAGAGACACTGTAGGCACCCAGACCCCTTCAGCTCAGTCTGGGTGCCGTGTCCGTTTTGCACCCAGTGCTGCAAGTACCAGAGAACTGCAATGTTTACATTGCAGCATTAAGTCTGCCCTCAGTGGCTCAGTTTACATTGTAGCATTAAGTCTGCCCTCGGAACCACTGGGGGCGCTTCCGGAATCCAAACTGACTTTTGGTCCGTTATTTGATGCTGGACGTTGTCACGCTCTGCATGAGGACATCCAGTGTCAGATTTTCCCCATAGGAAAGCATTGATTAAAGCGTGCGTGTCATTTGCCGCGCATGGGCATTAGAGGAGGGTGCGGAGCTTTGACCCAGCGCTGGGATAAGGTAAGTAAATAAAGGGTTTTTAACCCTTTATTTATGGGGGAGAAGACGCGAGGGAGGGGGGAGGCAGAGGGATTGGTAGTGCCAGGAATACAGCTTTGTATCCCTTTAATGGCAATATTCTTACATTTAATGAAATTCAGTATAAATTCTCCCTTCCAACCAGAGAAATCTTTTAATATCTTAGAATGAAAAATTTCTTTAAGAATCACTGTATTGATGAAGCAATCGTAATAGATGATTTTATCAGTAATAAATATTCTATAGAATTAATTTCCCGAGTTAAAAACGTAATTGCTAATTATCAAGAACCAGGTGTAACGCCCTCAATTGTAAAATGGGAAGAATAATTAAATTAATTATTCTATTCAGAACTGGTATGAAGGATGGTCCATCGCTAGGAAGCGCGGTCACATTTTAAATGACGTCATAGATGGTATTTAGGCCCCTCCCGTATCGCCAAGTTTGATAGGAATGCATTAGACCAATGCTGGAGATGTAACTTAGAGAGAGGTACCTTTCTTCATATCTGGTGGGAGTGTAAAAACTGCAGGAAATTAAACATGCAATTATATGTTTTACATTTATTTTTAAAACAGATAATTCATTAAACCCAAGTATTTGGCTCTTTCATTTAGGACTGCCAAAAAAATAAAAGTCCCCTTATTCTAGGAATCAATATACTGCTTACTATTAATTATCGCAAGAGAATGGCGAAAACCTAATTTTCCATCTTGGGCAGTGCTCATTGGTCAAATCTATCAAGGGAAAATGGAAAGATATTTGTATATGCTGAATGAACACATTTCACTGTATTTTAAGATATGGACCCCCTGGATTCATTATATTTCTAAGGAATGACCCCTGATGGGATAGTGCCAAAAATGTATTGATTGGTTCCATCTATGCTACTCTCCCACCAAAAAGTTTTACTTAGTGCCAACGTTCTAAAAATGCAAGTAACGTTCAGATACATCTAAATATAGAAAAAACTATTTCATGATACAAAGCTCAAGGTAACATGAGTTCCTACATGAGTAGTCATGCTGTTAATGAAACGTCCATTGTGAATACAAATTAAAAAAATGGAGGTTCCGTTTTGCACACAACACTTCTGGCTTCATTTTTCAGCATTTCCACGTGGTCCCTCGATTATGCAGAAAAGTCCGAATGTCACCATATAACGTATCTGCAGTACCTCAGAAAACCATACGCTTGTCATAAGTGTACTCACACTATACATAACCAAATTGTAAGTCAATCATGTGAGCAGAATTTGAGAACCAAATGAAAAAACGGTCAAACATGTCAGTCCTTGTTTAAAACACTTTGCCAAGGAAACAGCCATTTACTTAGTGTACCTCCATTGGTAGTGGAACTTCCATGGCCATTAAAAAGACAAAAATAACATCCAACAGTCAACCATATGGGAACTTTGCCTAATGTACTATGGTGTTCGTTTTTCTTAAATACAAACGTGTGTATATGAATGTATGTACATAAAATATATATTTTGGAAAAACAAGTAAAGTGATGTTGGTATTATTATTATTCATTACATTCATACAGATCTGACCTTGAGTGTATTCTCTTGTGTACATAAAGATTAGTTCTGTGGGAAAAGCATTTCCCACATTCTGAACATGAAAAAGGTTTTTCTCCTGTGTGACATCTCTCATGTCGGCTAAGCCCCGATTTTCTTGAAAAACATTTTCCACATTCGGTACACGCAAAAGGCTTTTCTCCCGTGTGAATTCTCTTGTGTATAGTAAGCTCTGACTTTGAGGTAAAAGATCTTCGGCATTCAGAACATGAGAATGGCTTTTCTCCTGTGTGAATGCGCTCATGGGTAACAAGATATGACTTTGTGCTAAAACTTTTCCCACATTCAGAACATGTAAATGGTTTCTCTCCTGTGTGAATTCTCTCGTGTATAACAAGACTTCCACTTTGGGAAAAACATTTTCCACATTCTGAACATGAAAATGGCTTTTCACCTATGTGAATTCGCTCATGTAAAACGAGACTTGAAGGCTGAGTAAACGTTTTTTCACATTCAGAACATGAGAAGGGTTTTTCTCCTGTATGAATTCTCTCGTGTGCTACAAGGTAAGAGCTAGTGGTGAAACACTTTCCGCATTCAGAACAACCATACGGTTTTTCTCCTGTGTGAGTTCTCTCATGCCGTCTAAGGTCAGATCTTGTGGGGAAACATTTTTCACATTCAGAACATGCAAAAGGCTTATTACCAGTGTGAATTTTCTGATGTGTAAGAAGATATGACTTTGTGGAATAGCATTTACCACATTCCGAACATGAAAAAGGTTTTTCTCCTCTGTGAATTCTCTCATGTACAACAAGATTGGAGCTTTGGGGGAAAGATCTGCCACATGTTGAACAAGTGAATGGTTTGTGACCCGTGTGAATCCTCACATGAGCAACAAGAGAGGACTTTCTGGTAAAACGTTTCCCACATTCAGAACAGGCAAATGCCCTTTCACCTGTGTGAGTTATTTGATGCCTAGCAAGCTCCGATTTTGAGGCATACCATTTTCCACATTCAAAACATGATAACATCTTCTCTCTTATGTAAACTTTCCGGGGCTTTAGAAGGTGTGATCCAAGATTGACACATTTCTCAGCAGCCAAGCTTTGGTTATCTGTGTCAGCAGTTTCACACTTAACATCAAGTACACATCTTGAATTATCAAAATCAGTATATACGCTTATAGGGGGTTGTGCTGTATGATTGATATCAACTTTGTTTTCATCAGTTTTATGATCGCTTTCACATGGCGTTTCTGTTTTTATGGTTTTTAGGTTCGCTTTGCCACCCTGAGTCACACATTCAGTCACCATCTCTTCTTGCTTTGTTGACTCGTGAGTTTTTGTGAGATTTGCTTCATTTGCCACTATCAAGTCCTCATCCATTATTCACAAAGACCTCTTCTGACACTTGTTGCTTGAATAGACTGTCTACTAGTGTGTGATAATACTGGTATATGATATCGTGGGTGACAAAAAGGTGGATTAGTGAAGTAAAATTTCAGTCAGCCATCGCTCTGCTGCTAAAAGGTAGGAGTTGGGGGAAAAGCTGCCACAAACAGTTGATACCTAAGAATGGAGAAATACAGTTTTGACTTTATTTTAGTAACATACAGTTTATCGCATTTCCACCTTTAAACAACATTTATAAAATGTTCATACACAGTTTAGTTTTTAGAGCTAATTCATTACAGAGTATATTTCATTTGATAGAAGCAAAGTGACATCAAATAGTTTACTCCCAATGTACACATCAGCTCACTCGCTATAGATAAAATAAAGATTATATATGGCCACTTCATTTTGAAGAATTAACATTGTAAATGAGCCGGAAAATGTTAAAATATATTACCAGGAATGGTATACAGGAGGAGGGAAACATGCAAGTTGCTGATAACCTAGCAACTACTTGGGACATTGTATTTATTCGTAATCTAATTGTACGAATGAAACCTGTTGTTGCAAGGCAACCAACACCTAAAAATAATTTTTGGCTCCAAAAAAATGCTTTCAATGTGTTATGAAGGAACCTTTATTTTTATAAAAGGCTGTCCATGTGAATTTTTGTGCAGAATGCCTGCCTGCATGTAGAATTCCTCCTATCGTTTCGTCGTCACAGTTGGTCACCTTGGGTTGGATGGTCCAGTATACTGAACAAGTTTTCTCTATGGTATGTCGTTCCTGACAGGGTGCACAGGACGATGACGACATCACTAAGCACCACGTGCACTCCGCAAGGCAGAACAAAGCCCAGAGTGATGATGTCACTGCCTTGTGCTCTCTGTGAGGCAGGATATAACAGAGAATAAAAATATGTGGAGGCAAACTAAAGACTGAAAGTAGCTAAAAAAAAAGTAATTCCCCAGGTATGGAGACGGTGTTCACTGAGCTACGCCTGGTGCTGTATAGTTTAGCTGATTGACTAAGAGTAATCAGCTGACGGCTCAGTCAATGAGCTGGCACAGCACAGCTTCACTCAGGAGAGCGAGCAAAAGCTTCTGCCTCTTCATACAGGAAGTGACTGGCTCCTGGCAGATCTCAAGTAAGAAGTCAAACCATTAGCAAACGATTTGGTTACTTACACGTGGAAACTGAAAGCAACCCTAGAACCATAACCACTACCATTCTTAAATTGAGCACTGTCTCTAAGTATCAGCATCGTATAAAATTGGGCAAAGTATATGTGGCAAAACCAACCTCGCCACTGGGCATTGGAGAAGCCTGTTTGCTCGCCTCCTGCCTATGGCCCCTGGATGAATTGGCCCTCTAAATACAGGATTTGGGCATATTGTATTTGATTATGCTGCTGCTGGCCCTTTTAGAACCATCCATGGTCATACTGTGGAGTTACTGGGTGGCCACCATTTCATGTATCAGAGGCACATGGTGAGAACAATGGATGAAGCACATGGTGAGAACAATGGATGGCGGCCATTTTAACTCACAGACACGGTTTGGACTTTTCTACACGGTGCCATCTCGCCGGTATTTGGTGCGCAAAGACATCGTGCAGTAGTTTTAAACTATACAACAGAGGACACATTATACAGTAATTATTTTTTATATAGCCTGTATATGTTCTGCGGAATCTGCAATAAACTGTATCTTCCAAACCACTGAACGGATCTGGGTGAATTTTGGATATAAGGTTCACCCAGATCCCCAGGATATACTTTTTTGGGGTTATTGCATGTTTTGGGGTCCCTGTGATATGTTTTATAAAACTGTATTTCTCTGCCTGTGATAATTATATTATCCATTGTGTTCAGTAATCATATCACAGGCAGAGGGGAGGATTTTGTGTGGGAGTGTCTGTGTGTATTGTACGGATTGATTGGTTGTATTTCAAAACCCTGTGGGCAGTACTATGTTTGTGGATTGGGAATAAAAGAGGCTGTATGTGCCAGTACAGTCAGTTCTGCTTGACTTCAAAACGAAGTGTCGTCTCGTTACTGGGCGTATTGTATTGTATGCTGATTGCCAGGAGTGTAAGCCGATTGTATGCTTTTCCTGTTCAGCTGTCTACAGCATTCAAATGATTGAGAGCATTCGGATGCTTCTCCGGTTCGGTGGTTGTGGTGTCTGCTAGAGTGCTTGGAGTCCTCAGGAAGCGCTAGGAGCATCCTTCAACGGAGTAACCCAGTCGGGGTGCCCGTCGATCCGTTACAGTATATTTAACGAATTAGGGATAACAACACACGAAAAGGACTTGGGAATTGTTATAGACAACAAACTATGCAACAATGTGCAATGTCAATCAGCAGTGGCTAAGGCCAGTGTGGCGGAACCAACCCCGCCACTTGTGCCTGGAGAGGACTGCTTGCCAGCCTCTTGCCCTGCGACTATGGCCCTAGGATGTATTGCCCTTCTAGGAACTGATTTTGGCGTATTGTATTGTATTATGCTGCTGCTGTCCCTTTAAGAACCATCTGGGGACATACTGTGGAGTAACAAAGAAATTTCGCTGGAGACTGAATCCCAGTCTCCTTTTAAATCAATTCAAGTACCAGTATCTCAAGCTCTGTCCAATCATGAAGCTAATGTCATGCGCATTCCGGCGCCAAAAAAACACGTGATCATTATGCTAATGAGTTGAATTGTGCCAGCCAATCGTGCTGTTGGTGCTATGACGTGTCTCCAGGGGCTGTTTAACCAGCTGAGTGCCGAAGGAGATCGAGTCCGTTTCTGTGCACGTCGTTGGATACAGTGTTAGCTGTGGAAACTTAACACTACTATACTACACTAAGGACAATGCATCCATTGATAGGTACATAACAGTCACGGCTTTCCTGTAGTTCATGGTTCGTCAACCTGGTCCCTACCGCCCACTAGTGGGCGTTTCAGGATTCCAGGTGGGCGGTAGGGATTTCCAGGTTGATAGTGCGGGCGGACGGGTGCAAGCCGGCGGTACCCCGGCGACTGGGTACCGCTGTGACCATTTGCGGCTCCGGCCGCCTTCCAAAGTGTCCATTGGGTGGCCCATGCTGTCAGGGCCACCCGATGGATGCGGATTGTAAGGGGGCCCGGTCAGCACTGGGCGCTTTAACAGCGCGACCGGGCCCCCTGTGATGACATCAGAGCTGGGAGGAAGTGATTCCCGTTCACTCCTCCCAGCTAAAACGGAGAGCCGCGCGGGAGGAACACCAGGGAGTCAGAGTGGGAACTCTGACTCCCATCCACCTGAGCCACCGCTGGACCCCAGGGAAAGTCACCCTCCTGCACCTTAAAGGTAGGAAACAGGAGGGTGACTTAAATATAATGTGTGTGTTTGTGTGTGTCTTTGTAGGTATGTCGTGTGTGTGTGTGTGTCTGTATGTGTCTTTGTATGTATGTCATGTGTGTGTGTGCATGTGTCTGTCTGTATATATGTGTGTCTTGTCTTTGTATGTATGTGTCATTGTGTGTGTGTCTGCATGTGTGTGTGTCTATGTATGTCTTATATGTGTGTGTGTGTCTGTTTGTTTGTTTGTATGTGTGCCTGTCTGTTTGTATGTATGTGTCTTGTGTGTATGTGTGCCTGTCTGTGTGCCTGTCTGTCTTTGTGTGTGTGTATGTATGTGTCTTGTGTGTCTGTATGTGTGTCTGTCTGTGTGTCTGTATGTGTCCTATGTGTGTCTTGTGTGTGTGTGTGTCTTGTGTGTGTGTCTTGTGTGTGTGTGTCTTGTGTGTGTGTGTCTTGTGTGTGTGTCTTGTGTGTGTGTGTCTTGTGTGTGTCTTGCATGTGTGCCTCTCTGTGTCTTTGTGTGTGTGTGTATGTATGTGTGTCGTGTGTGTGTGTGTGTCTGTACGTGTGTGTGTGTCTTGTGTGTGTGTGTCTTGTGTGTGTCTTGTATGTGTGCCTGTCTGTGTCTTTGTGTGTGTGTGTATGTATGTGTGTCGTGTGTGTGTGTGTCTGTACGTGTGTGTGTGTCTGGTGTGTGTGTGTGTGTCTGTACGTGTGTGTGTGTCTGGTGTGTGTGTGTGTGTCTTGTGTGTCTGTGTCTGTACGTGTGTGTGTGTGTGTGTGTGTCTTTGTGTGTGTGTCTGTATGTGTGCCTGTCTGTTATAGTGGGCTACCTAGCTCAGCCTTCCTACTGGGCATTGCTATAAGGAAGGTTAAAAAATAGAAAAAAAGGGGAAAAAAAGGTGGGGAGGGGAATTGAGGAGGGAGAGGAGATGAGCTGACGCACAAATGAGAAATCATATTATGCGCAAACAGAGAAGTCGTCTGAATATCACTGAAAGAGACCTTCGTTTGTTCCTTACGAAAATCGAACCCGATATCAAATATTTAGTCTCGCAGCATCAACCTCAGGGATCTCATTAATCACTAGTAAAGGTAATTTCAATTTACTTTATTGTTTTCTCATTAAACTTTATAAAGTTAAAAACCTTATAAACCTGCATTAAGTAGAAATAAAAAGATAAATGTACGTACATTTATTTTTTTTAAAACACCCTCATTTCTTAAAAATATTCCGCATTTGCGCGAAAACTGGTGGGCGGTAAGGAAATTTTTTCAACCAAAAAGATGCATTAGTGGGCGGTAGGTAGAAAAAGGTTGACTACCACTGCTGTAGTTTATCAGTCATCCCGATCGACATGTATCTTATTCAGTTACCGGCTAGGCAATAAAGCATCCATTGGGAATTAAACATATATATACGAATAAACACTTTGCTGTCGATCTTTAGTATTAATGGGGGTGATAAAAGTCGCTCCAACATTATGGTACACGATCGATATAGGGATAGTGACATAGATAGAATTAGTGCTTCTGACACCCTGAATTCACATGGCTATTATTTACTCTTATAATAGGGTATACCTAATCTAGGTTTCACAAGGAGAGTAGGAGGGTGCCAGTAGGATTCAGAGTATATTGGCTTACTAAATAGCAAGTCTAACTCTTTTAGGTATATTTGATGTCCGCCAACGACAAAAGAACCAAAAATGCTTTGTGATATGTTTTTATGTTTTGATTAGCTAACAAAGATAGTACTAAGTAAATAGCTATCTTATAGAGCGCTAGCCAGAGCATGAGAAAATGTTTTCCCATATTTATAGCGGAGTCAAATTGTAGCTTTAATGAGGGGTGGAGAGGTGTCCAGAGTGCTATATTTTAGGACAGATGGTCTTTGATCTAAAGAGATACGGTACTTGAGGTAGAGAGAAATTATATATACATATTTACAATATATCCAGATTACACTTAATATGTTAGTATGTTGTTAATACAGCTTGCTTGAACATGTATGGAATATTAAGTCAATGACTGACATAGAGAAATCGTTCAAATCAGATCGTGATGTTTATAGTTATGGATACACTCAAAAGTGACCTTAGATGCAAATAGGTAACACACATAGAGTGACTATTACGAGAGAATGACCACTCTGGTTGGTAGGAAAGTAATATTCAGTGTGCTCATATGAAGGAGGTATATGAGAATCCTTCATTTAGACCGAATGGGGAGAGGGTTTTCAATGTAAAGATCCAGTAACTCTCCCTTTGGAGTAATTTACTGTCTATGTCTCCCTTTCTAGGGCCTAGTTTAATTTTTTCGATACCATTGAAACGTAGGCCATGTGCTGAGCCATCATGTCTCAGTTTGAGATGTCTAGAGATGACCGTATCAATTTGTCTGGAGGGGTTCACAGAATTCACATGTTCGAGAATTCGATTTTTAAAAGGTCTAAAGGTCTTTCCGACATATTTGAGGTTGCAACTGCAAGTTAGAAGGTAGATCAGACCTGACGTTTGACAGTTAAAGAAAGTATTAACCTCATGTGTCTGTGTATTTGTGGAGTTCGAAAAAGTTTTCGATTTTTTCCGGATAAATTTACATGCCTTACAGCGGCCACATTGAAATGTGCCGACTGCTGGAGTTCTTAGCCATGTACTTTCAACTTTTGCGCCCTCTTCTGGCTGTGAGTGACACATGTGGGGTCAGGACTTCTTTGAGGTGCTGATCTTGATAGATGAGGGGCCAATATCTATCCAGTATATGTTTAACTGGGTCCCACCCAGAGTCAAAAGTGCCGATGCATCTAATCAAGCTTGGAGACTTGTCCTTTCTAGGATTGTCCTCAAGTAGGGTTTCTCGCTCAGTCATTAGTGCCCTTAGATTTGAGACATGTATTCGAGTAGCCCTTCGTCTTGAACTGCGATCTTAGTGACTTGGCTTTGATTTTGAATTTCTCGAGAGTGGAGCAGTTTCGTCTGACACGAAGGTATTGGCCTACCGGTATCCCATTTTTCTTTTATTATGGCATGTGCTTTATGGGGTACAGAATAGAAAAAGGGGGCACTGTGGGGTTACATGAGTAAATGACGACAGGATGATGTACAATACGCCCCTGAGATAAACTGCCACATTTTTTTTTTTTAACACAATAATACAAGCTTGGTTAATATAAAAAGTAATCAGGTTCAAGATTTCCCTGTCGCATAGGTTAAAGTCACACTATAAGAACATGCTAACTCAATAAACGACGTAGGGTTAATTCTTACAGGCTACGAATTAAACAGGGTTGGTCTAGTATGTCCACCCCAGGGATTGGGGAGTCTCTAGCAAGCTGTGCATGCGTTATCTACTGTATTCTGCCCTTCAAAATTCGCTTAGTTGCTATTTATTAAATAAAGACATGTTCAGGCAACATTAAGATTAAAATAGCTATCACTAGGCATATGACAGTGCATGAGAGTTAAAGTATTTAAATGGCATGCTGGTAAAGCAGGGTAGACATTCTGGGTAGAGATTAGCTAACATGTTTAACAGATATTATGTTATCTAGAAGTTAGTGAGCCTTAGATGAGCCACATGTTAAATAGTCACTGTTATCTGGGGTTCGCTTAAGTGTCTCTCGAGTGTCCAGTTGCCCGGTACAGTCCGTGTGCTTGGTAGGTGGCGTGGCAAGGTCGATGCTGTGTAGTGCCCGGTTCTTGGCACAAACAAGGTTTGTCGGTTAGTGGTTCCATTATCCGACGCCTTCTCTCAGGAGGCAGCTTGGGTTCACCGGCGGGATTCTGCAGGTTACCGCGTTGTGGGCGCGAGGAAGAGTGTCCCTCCAGCCCCAGGCTTGCGTGCAGTCCGGCATCTCTCGGCCACTTACTCGGTTGCCCCTTGGGTTCGAGTAATCTCCACTTGTGGGAGGAACGGAGGGTTTGATAGTTGCTTGTCGTTCGGTAGGTTTGGTCCTCCGCCCGTGTGGGCGATGCCTCTGGGCTCTCAGCCCTGTGGTCTGCCGCCCGGGTGGGCCAGGGTGTGGGTGAAGTGGCTTGTGCGGCGGTCGTGCGCCCGAGGGCTTCCCCTTCGCCTCCCGTGACCTGCGGTTCCGCTCCTTGACCGGCTGTGGTGGGGTCGGCTCGGGACGGGATCTCTGTTGCAGCTTGTCCCAGAACTTAGCGAAGATGGCATCTAAGCGCTGAGAGAGGTCCAGTAGTCCCAGTGGTTCCTGCGGCTTGTGCTGGGTAAGCGTGATGCCGCCATTCGCCATTGTGCCTGAGCCACGTGGAGTTGGATCGCCGGGGACATTGTGGTCGGGTGCCCCAGATGTCCAGCGTGGACCGGGATAACCCCCACCGGTCCCAAAGGGGGGGGGGGGGGATACGCAGGGGGTTCGCTGAGGTGCCTGTTCCAAGTTTCGCCTTACTAGAGAGCGGCCGCCTCTCCTCGGCTCGACCGTGACTAGGCCCCAGCTGCTTGCTCGGGTTCCCGGGCATCATAGAGCGTGAGTCGGGTGTCTGTGGATGTCCCCGGGTATCCCTGGTTGTGTGCCTGCCTTCTCGCTGTGGTTCCTCTGGATTTTTGGGGTGAATATCCCGTTTTTCGGTGCTTGTGAGCCGGAGCTGTGGCTCGGTGCGTCTATCCAGCATGACGGCTAGGCTCCGCCCCCCGGTATCCCATTTTTTAGAGAATTGGGATGATAACTTTGCCAGTTCAAGAGGTTGTTGGTGGCTGTAGGTTTCTTGAATAGGGTAGTAGAGATGTGATGTTTGTCTTCTGTGGTTTGTAGGGTCAGATCCAGAAAGTTGATTTCCGCCCACTTCATAGGTCAGTTTGAGGTTTAGGTCATTTATGTTTAGTGCCTTAACAAATTCCTCAAACCGCTCATACTGTGGAGTTACTGGGTGGCCACCATTTCATGTATCAGAGGCACATGGTGAGAACAATGGATGGCGGCCATTTTAACTCACAGACACTGTTGTGACTTTTCTACACGGTGCCATCTCGCCGGTATTTGGTGCACAAAGACATTGTGCAGTATTTTTAAACTATACAACAGGGGACACATTATACAGTAATTATTTTTCATATAGCCTATATATGTTCTGCGGAATCTGCATTAAACTGTATCTTCCAAACTACTGAACGGATCTGGGTGAATTTGGGATATGTGGTTCACCCAGATCCCCCGGTTCCGAGGGTTCAAAACCCTGTGGGCAGTACTATGTTTGTGGACTGGGAATAAAAGAGGCTGTATGTGCCAGTACAGTCAGTTCTGCTTGACCTCAAAACGAAGTGTCGTCTCGTTATTGGGGGAATTGAATTGTATGCCGATTGCCAGGAGTGTAAGCTGATTGTATGCTTTTCCTGTTAAGCTGTTTACAGCATTCATATGCTTCTCCGGTACGGTGGTTGTGGTGTCTGCTGCAGTGCTTGGAGTCCTCAGGAAGCGCTAGGAGCATCCTTCAACGTCGATCCGTTACATTGGTGGCAAGCGGTGGGATGGCGTCCTAGTGCGAGGAGAAGCAGCTCAGAGACACTGGTAACGTTTGGAGTTACAAATTGAGGGCAACGCTAGTATCCGTACAGCGCCCCTGGCTACAGCGTTCCATGATGATGAGGAGGAGGCGGCCGCGGACTACAGGGATGCAGACAGAAAGGAACTCTGGTATGATGCCCTGGAAGATGCCCAGTGGCGGCGAGGTGAGAGTCTCCCCAGTGATGAGCAGGTTCTCCCCTTCTAATGGGAGTGGAGAACCTCATCCCCCTCCCCAGCGGCAGCCTAGCCCACCAAGTGGGGAAATGATAAGCCCCACACCGGTGTAGATGGGACCGTAGTCTCTGTGCCCAAACCACAGGGGGTAGGGACGGTCGGTCCTGTCCCCCAGCAACAGGGCTGTTTAGCCAAAGGGGAGACAGTCGGTCTCCCTCCACAGCAGCATGGTGTTTTGTCCAAAGGGGAGACGATCAGTCTCCCCCTCCAGCAGCACAGCTATGTATCCAAAGGGGAGACAGTCGGTCTCCCCCTCCAGCAACCAGGCTACTCCCATTATAGCGCCGGCATCGGTGGGTTGCTGGGTGGTCTCTGCCCACCCAGCAACCCACCGATCCAGAGTGCTAGTACCCCCCAGAGCAGAGCTCCTGGACCTGGACAAGCGACCCACTACTCCAGGTGTAGTAACCAATTTTCGTGGGTGGGCTATACTGCGGATTCTGTTTGTGGGTGGGTTGCTGGACTAACCAGGGCACTGACCGGCACGAGGTCAGATACCCTGTTAGTCTGGTGGGTAAAGGGGAGAAATGTGGCGGAACCAACCCCGCCACTTGTGCCTGGAGAGGACTGCTTGCCAGCCTCTTGCCCTGCGACTATGGCCCTAGGATGTATTGCCCTTCTAGGAACTGATTTGGGCATATTGTATTTTATTATGCTGCTGCTGGCCCTTTAAGAACCATCTGGGGACATACTGTGGAGTCACTTGGAGTCCTCAGGAAGCGCTAGGAGCATCCTTCAACGGAGATACCCAGTTGGGGTGCCCGTAGATCCATTACAGCCAGTAAGGTATTGTCATGCATGAAAAAGGGCATTCATTCTCGGGATGAGAATATAATTTTGCATCTTTATAAATCGCTGGTAAGACCACAATATGCTGTGCAATTTTGGGCACCTGTTCTAAAAAAGGATATTATGGCACTAGAAAAAGTGCAGAGGCGGGCAACAACATTGATAAAAGGAATGGAACATATCAGCTATGAAGAAAGGTTAACAAATTTAAACCTATTTAGTTTAGAAAAACGTCGCCTGAGAGGGGATGTGATAACATTATACAAATATATTCGGGGCCAATACAAACCATTGTTTGGAAATCTATTCACAAACCGGACTTTACATAGGACAAGAGGCCATGTGTTTAGACTGGAAGAAAGAAGATTTCGTCTAAGGCAAAGGAAAGTGTAGCAGATGGTACCAGGGCTGTCCTAAAAGACTGTAATAATTTTGCAATTCGTGTGTTGTTTCTGTTTCTATGGTTAAAATGTATGTGGGATTCGTATGATTGCTCGGTAGTTTCCATCCGTACTCCAAACGAATGTAAACTACCGAACCAATAGACCACCCCAGAGAGAAGTGTGTACCATATTAAGCGTTCACACTTCTCTAACCGCAGGTTAATCGGTACTTTAGGGATGTATCTGGGTGGCCACCGTTCGGTATACGAACACGTGGCGGCGGCCATCTTACGCACGAAAATCTCAGCAGTGTTTGGTCGTCGAGTGTCTGGAACTCAAATCGGACACTCGATTACCCGAACACCGCTGAGACCTCCATGGCTCCGTAACTCCCGAACGGGAAGGCTAATCAGCCTCCCGTTCGGTAGGTTCAAAGTACCGAACAAGGGGAATCATACGAATACAAGATTAATCGTGGATGGCAGTATTTGATGTGTGTTTTACCTGCCGAATGAAGACCGACCGCAGGGCCAAAACCCATGGAACTCTTTTCGGATACCACCTCGTGTGCGGTCGGTCAAATTACAGCCTCCACCTAACTCCCGAACCCCTGGTCCGATCTGGGTGATTTTTGGATATGTTAGTCACCCAGATCAGGGCTACCAGGGGGTACCCCCAGTATTATTGTAACTGCTGGTTTTGGGGTACATTCAGAACTCGGGGAAAACTACAGTATGTATAATGGGATTAAGTGTCATACTGAGGGGAGGAGATGTGTGGGAGGTTACGGTTATACTATTGGATACTGTCCTAATTAATGTAAATCCCTCCCTTGCATGGGAGAATGCTTTATAAGGAGACTGTGTGGATTAAAAGTCAGTTCTGCTCCTGATGCTGTGTGTCGTCCAGTCATTGGGATCTGTATGGGGATATTCGTGGATTACTTTGTTTGCTGGAATTACTGCTTCGTGGTGCTTTTATTACTTGTTCCTGAGCCTCACTGGGATCTATAGTGGAGTTAACCTGTGGAATATCAGGCCTCCGCTACAGAAAGTTTTTTTTACTGTAAGAACAATCAGGATGTGGAATTCTCTGCCTGAAGAAGTGGTTTTATCAGAGACCATACAGATGTTCAAACAGCTACTAGATGCATACTTGCAAAAACAGAATATTCAAGGATATAATCTTTCAATGTAGGGTAATAACTGCTTGATCCAAGGATAAATCTGACTGCCATTCTGGGGTCAAGAAGGATTTTTTTCCCTAGTTTGTTGCAAAATTGGAAGTGCTTCAAATTGTTTTGTTTTTTTTGTCTTCTTTTGGATCAACAGCAAAAAACAAATGTGAGGAAGGCTGAACTTGATGGACGTGAGTCTCTTTTCAGCTATGTAACTATGTAACCACTTAAGGGCTACATGATGGTCTATACCGTCATGCAGTGCAGGGATTTAATGGCCATGGATTGTAAATTTGTAGTGGCTCCAGACTGACAGGTGAGCTACATGCAGAACTCAAGGTGAGATTGGTTGCAGAACTCTCAATAGAGATGTAAATTCCCATAGAGAGTAATGTAGTATGAGCAGGCTAAATCACTGCTTACACCAGTATCAATAGATACCTGGGGCTCCTCTCTATTAGCTGGAGCCATTTTTGGTGGCCCCAGACATTTTGATAAGCTGTACTAAAAGTCAACACCGCATCTAGTTCTTTAACTCCATAGAGAACACTGCAGCTGGGCGAACGAGCTTAGCCACAGTGATTCTCTCTCTGGTTCTGGTGATGGGAAACCCCAATGGTCTGAAAAGACCCCGGTTGGTCTCCCTCTATGCCCCAATGGCACCAATCGCAATGCATTAGGCATACTATTTCCAATGTAAAATATATGAAAGTAGCCAGTAGGTGGCTGGATCATTCTGTTTTAGTTTTGAATTCCCTTTGCGAATATCTCTACTGATAGTAACAAAAGAAAACCTTTGGGATTAGGATTAAATAAAAGATTAAGAGAAGGGTTTAGAATAATTATGAAGTTTAATATTAGGTTTAAATTTAAAATAGTTTTAGAATTAATTTATTTTGGGTTAGATTTGGCTTATAATTTGGATTTACTTTAGGATTTCGACTGGTATTAAAATAGTTAATAAAGATAACTCCTAGGGGGTTTAGACTATTTAGGATGCCCACATCGGATACAAAATACTACATTTCTATGGAACAATGGTATTATCACTTGGATAAAAAGCATCATCAAATTAAAAAGTGAAAAACTGACGACCCTAGACAAAAACATCAATGCCTTAAAACACGCATGTCAAACTCAAAGGCTAGCAAGGGCCAAATAAACAAGGGGCCGCAAAAAAAAAAAAAAACTTAAATTTCACACAGAATCACTCCGACACACACACAGGCTCCCTCACTGCCATGGGCACAGACTCACAGACAGCCATACAAACAGTCATGCACACAGACAGCCATATTTCCCCCCTAACACTCATTTTTTACATTTTTTTATTTAAATCCACCCAGCCTCCCGGCCTTTGGGAGAGCTGGGTGGATTTCTTACCTGGGGTCTAGTGGGGCTGCTGGGCAGGCGGGCGCGCAGGCTGGGGGCGGACAGGGGCCGCAAAGTGATGCCAGGAGCCGGAGTGATATCATATTCTGGCTCCCGGCATCACTGCGGGGAGCTGAGTAGGGAGAGCTTACATTCAGCGCTCCCTCGCCGCGACCCGCAAACATATTAGTTGAGGGGCGCATGCGGTCCGTGAGTTTGACATGCATGCCTTAAAAGAACAATTTATTCCCTGTGCGGACACAGAAGAATATTTCAATTCCACATCAACAATTAAGAAAATAGAGAAAATAGAAAAATTACGCACAGATTCAAGTTAGCCACACACTGGCGGTGGGAGTGACTAGGAGGTATTATACATTAAGAGTGAGTGTGCTGGCGCTAGATGTGACTAGGAGGTATTCTACGTTCAGGGTAACAGCGCTTGCGGTAAGTGTGACTAGAAGGTATTATACGGTCAGGGTGACGGTGCTGGTGGTAGGTGTGACTAAGAGATATTATACGGTCAGGCTGATGGTGCTGGTGGTTAGACATGTGCAATTTATTTCATTCCGAACGTCAATTCGGACGAATTTCGGGCATTTCGGACATTCGGAGACTCCCGAATAGCTGAATTGCCGAAGTTCCGAAGTGGAAGAATGAAGAATGTTACACTGTATACCAGTTTAAATAAAAAGTATACAAACATAGCCAGGTTTCAGCTGTAAGCATTTGCAACACATACAACAATCAAGTAACACACATTCATTTAAAATGTAAGTTTCTTAGCCAGTCAATGTAATGACAGGAATGAATAAGTAGATAACTCCCTAATTCCCACGGTATTAGGGAGCTATTTACCAAAAGGCTGAAAGACCCATATTGGTCTTTCAGCCAAATTTACTAATACTAAGTAAAAATTACTTAGTAATAGTAATTAATCTTTCCCTAATCGCTATATCGCGAGTAGGGGCATGTCTTTTTACCCCTTAAGGACACATGACATGCGTGACATGTCATGATTCCCTTTTATTCCAGAAGTTTGGTCCTTAAGGGGTTAAACAGTGAGCAGCCTGTGGCTGCTCACTGTAAAAAAAAAAAAAAAAGTCCTTCCTCCCGAGATGCGAGAGTGGGGGCTTTTCAACTAAAAGCAGGACCTATTGCCCCCCCCTGGCCGGCGAGTGGGGGCCCTAAAGTAAAATAAAATGGGGGGGTGAACCTATTTTCCTCCCCCCATTCTCCCACCCCTGAGCGGCGGGTGCGGGCCCAAATAAAAAAATGGGGGGGACCTATTGTCCTCCCCCCCAGGCCCCCACCCCTGAGCGGCAGGTGGGGGCCCTAAATTACTTGAAAGAGGAGGGACCTATTGTGTGTGTCCCCCTGAGCAGCGGGTGGGGGCCCTAAAGTAAAATAAAAGAAGGGGGGAACCTATTTTACTACTCCCGGCCCCCATTCCTGAGCGGCGGGTGGGGGCCTTAAATAAAATTGCCCCCCCCCAGGTGACTAGGGGTCCCCAATCCCCTAGTCACCCCCTCCCAAAAAAAAAATTACCATTTGATGTCTTCTTTTTTTTTAAATCTTCTTTTTTTCTGCCCCTGAAAAGGCCAAATAAAAACCATATCTGTCGCACTTAAAAAAAAAATAAAAAAATAAAGGAATAAAAACTCCAGACGTTGGAAAATAATCCATCTTCACCCATGGAGGGCTCCGCGCACACTGAGCTCCACAAGGTGGGGGAAGGCTTATAAAGCCTTGCCCCACCCTGCAATTAGGCTCAGATTTACCTGTCACAGAACTCTGATTGGTTAGCTTGAAATCCAGCCAATCAGAGTGCTCTGTGTCATTTTACACAGCATGGGAAAGTTCTTTGGAATATTCCCACGCTGTGTAATTTGAGGTCCCCACCCACTGCTCAGGGGTGGGGGCCGGGGGGGAGGACAATAGGCCCCCCCTTCAAGTAATTTAGGTCCCCCACCTTCCGCTCAGGGGTGGGGGCCGGGGGGAGGACAATACCCCCCCTTCAAGTAATTTAGGTCCCCCACCTTCCGCTCAGGGGTGGGGGCCAGGGGGAGGACAATACCCCCCCTTTTATTTTACTTTAGGGCCCCCACCCACCGCTCAGGGGTGGGGGCCCGGGGGAGAGGACATTGGTTTGTTTTTTTAACAGTTTAATAGACATGCCCCTACTCGCGGTATAGCGAGTAGGGGCAGATTATTTACTAATACTAAGTCATCTTTACTTAGTATTAGTACATTTGGCTGAAAGACCAATTTAGGCCTTTCAGCCTTTTGGTAGATAACTCCCTAATACCGTGGGAATTAGGAAGTTATCCAATAAGCGGCTGCAAGTGAACATCCGAAGTCCTGAAATTCCAAAGTAACGAGTTTTGGAATGCGGATCTGAACCAAATTTTTTCCCCATGCACATCCCTACTAGAGGTAGGTGTGACTTGGAGATGTTATACGGTAGGTGTCACTAGGAGGTGTTACACGGCAGGTGTGACTATTAAGTGTTATACGGTAGGGGGGACTATTAAGTGCTATATGGTAGGGGGGACTATTAGGTATTATACGGTAGGGGTGACTATTAGGTGTTATACGGTAGGGGTGACTATTAGGTGTTATACGGTAGGGGTGTGTGGCGAAACCGACCTCGCCACGTCTCCTTGGAGTGGGTTGCTTGCCCGCCTCTTGCCTTCTGACTATGGCCCGGGAAGATGTGGCCCTTTAATTACAAGATTTGGGCATAATGGATTTTTGTTGTGCTGCTGCTGGCCCTTTAACTCCCAGAGAAAGGATTTGTACTTTTAAATTGGCACTTCGAATGCCGTCGAAGTGCCGAAGTAGTCGAAGTGGACGCCATTCGAAAAACGAACACGTGGCGGCGGCCATCTTGGTTCATTCAATGCGGTCAGCGGTATGTGTAGCCAAATTCATGGAACTGAAATTGGCTACACAGTTCCGCGAACACCGCTGAGCCTTACCTTCTCCCACGGTGATTTTGCAGCCGCAGAGACTAAGTCCCGTTCGAAGATTCAAACGCACGTTCGAATGGGACTTAGTAATTTTTTCAGCCTGAAATAGACCAACCGCACATCCCAAATCTATGGAACTGTTTTGGGCATGAAAATGTGCTTGCAGTCGGTCATAAAGGACTTTCATTCAACTTTTTAACCCCTGAACCGATTGCCATGATTTTTGAGTATGTGTTTATTTCCTGCATGCTGATTATGAAAATGTATGTTTTATGTTCGTGGCATGTATATTTTAGAAGTTATGAATATTGTATAAAAACTGTATTTCTCTGTCTGTGATAATGATATTACCCATTGTGTTCAGTAATCATATTACAGGCAGAGGGGAGGATTTTGTGTGGGAGTGTCTGTGTGTATTGTACGGATTGATTGGTTGTTTTGTAAAACCCTGTGGGCTGTACTATGTTTGTGGATTGGGAATAAAAGAGGCTGTATGTGCCAGTACAGTCAGATTCTGCTTGACCCTCAAAACGAAGTGTCGTCTCGTTATTGGGGGAATTGGATAGTATGCTGACTGTCAGGAGTGTAAACCTTTCGTATGGTTTTTCCTGTTCGGCTATTTCCAGTGTTCATGTGTTTTCAGTTCGGGAGATTGGTGCTTGCAGTAGCTGTCGGTGCATCTGGAAAGGGGAATATAGCCTAAATGGTTTTTACCCTCTGGTGAGCAAAACGGTCCGCTACAATTACTATTAGGATTTATCGGTAGGGGTGACTATTAGATATTGTACGGTAGGAGTGTCTAGGAGGTAGTATACGGTAGCGGTGACTTTTAGATATTATACGGTAGGGGTTACTATTAGGTATTATACGGTAGCGGTTACTATTAGGTATTATACGGTAGCGGTTACTATTAGGTATTATACGGTAGCGGTTACTATTAGGTATTATACGGTAGCGGTTACTATTAGGTGTTATACGGTAGCGGTTACTATTAGGTGTTATACGGTAGGGGTGGCTATTAGGTGTTATACGGTAGGGGTGGCTATTAGGTGTTATACGGTAGGGGTGGCTATTAGGCGTTATACGGAAGCGGTTACTATTAGATATTATACGGTAGCGGTTACTATTAGATATTATACGGTAGGGGTGGCTATTAGATATTATACGGTAGGGGTTACTATTAGGTATTATACGGTAGCGGTTACTATTAGGTATTATACGGTAGCGGTTACTATTAGGTATTATACGGTAGCGGTGACTATTAGGTATTATACGGTAGCGGTGACTATTAGGTATTATACGGTAGCGGTTACTATTAGATATTATACGGTAGGGGTGACTATTAGGTATTATACGGTAGCGGTTACTATTAGATATTATACGGTAGGGGTGACTATTAGGTATTATACGGTAGCGGTTACTATTAGGTATTATACGGTAGCGGTTACTATTAGATATTATACGGTAGCGGTTACTATTAGATATTATACGGTAGCGGTTACTATTAGATATTATACGGTAGCGGTTACTATTAGATATTATACGGTAGGGGTGACTATTAGGTATTATACGGTAGCGGTTACTATTAGATATTATACGGTAGGGGTGACTATTAGGTATTATACGGTAGCGGTTACTATTAGGTATTATACGGTAGCGGTTACTATTAGGTATTATACGGTAGCGGTTACTATTAGGTATTATACGGTAGCGGTTACTATTCGGTATTATACGGTAGGGGTGACTATTAGGTATTATACGGTAGGGGTGGCTATTAGGTATTATACGGTAGCTATTAGGTATTATACGGTAGCGGTTACTATTAGGTATTATACGGTAGCGGATACTATTAGGTATTATACGGTAGGGGTTACTATTAGGTATTATACGGTAGCGGTTACTATTAGGTATTATACGGTAGGGGTGGCTATTAGGTATTATACGGTAGGGGTGGCTATTAGGTATTATACGGTAGCGGTGGCTATTAGGTATTATACGGTAGCGGTTACTATTAGGTATTATACGGTAGGGGTGGCTATTAGGTATTATACGGTAGGGGTGGCTATTAGGTATTATACGGTAGGGGTGGCTATTAGATATTATACGGTAGCGGTGGCTATTAGGTATTATACGGTAGCGGTTACTATTAGATATTATACGGTAGGGGTGGCTATTAGGTATTATACGGTAGCGGTGACTATTAGGTATTATACGGTAGCGGTTACTATTAGGTATTATACGGTAGCGGTTACTATTAGGTATTATACGGTAGCGGTGGCTATTAGGTATTATACGGTAGCGGTTACTATTAGGTATTATACGGTAGGGGTGGCTATTAGGTGTTATACGGTAGCGGTTACTATTAGGTATTATACGGTAGGGGTGGCTATTAGGTATTATACGGTAGCGGTTACTATTAGGTATTATACGGTAGCGGTGGCTATTAGGTATTATACGGTAGGGGTGGCTATTAGGTATTATACGGTAGGGGTGGCTATTAGGTATTATACGGTAGCGGTTACTATTAGGTATTATACGGTAGCGGTGGCTATTAGGTATTATACGGTAGGGGTGGCTATTAGGTATTATACGGTAGGGGTGGCTATTAGGTATTATACGGTAGGGGTGGCTATTAGGTATTATACGGTAGGGGTGGCTATTAGGTATTATACGGTAGGGGTGGCTATTAGGTATTATACGGTAGCGGTTACTATTAGGTGTTATACGGTAGGGGTGGCTATTAGATATTATACGGTAGGGGTGGCTATTAGGTATTATACGGTAGCGGTTGCTATTAGGTATTATACGGTAGGGGTGGCTATTAGGTATTATACGGTAGGGGTTACTATTAGGTATTATACGGTAGGGGTGGCTATTAGGTATTATACGGTAGGGGTGGCTATTAGGTATTATACGGTAGGGGTGGCTATTAGGTATTATACGGTAGGGGTGGCTATTAGGTATTATACGGTAGCGGTTACTATTAGGTATTATACGGTAGCGGTTACTATTAGGTATTATACGGTAGCGGTTACTATTAGGTATTATACGGTAGCGGTTACTATTAGGTATTATACGGTAGCGGTTACTATTAGGTATTATACGGTAGCGGTTGCTATTAGGTATTATACGGTAGCGGTTGCTATTAGGTATTATACGGTAGGGGTGACTATTAGGTATTATACGGTAGCGGTTGCTATTAGGTATTATACGGTAGGGGTGACTATTAGGTATTATACGGTAGGGGTGACTATTAGGTATTATACGGTAGCGGTTACTATTAGGTATTATACCGTAGCGGTTGCTATTAGGTATTATACGGTAGGGGTGACTATTAGGTATTATACGGTAGCGGTTACTATTAGGTATTATACGGTAGCGGTTACTATTCGGTATTATACGGTAGGGGTGGCTATTAGGTATTATACGGTAGCGGTTACTATTAGATATTATACGGTAGCGGTTACTATTAGGTGTTATACGGTAGCGGTTACTATTAGATATTATACGGTAGCGGTTACTATTAGGTATTATACGGTAGCGGTTACTATTAGGTATTATACGGTAGCGGTTACTATTAGATATTATACGGTAGCGGTTACTATTAGGTATTATACGGTAGCGGTTACTATTCGGTATTATACGGTAGCGGTTACTATTAGGTATTATACGTTAGGGGTGGCTATTAGGTATTATACGGTAGGGGTTACTATTAGGTATTATACGGTAGCGGTTACTATTAGGTATTATACGGTAGCGGTTACTATTAGGTGTTATACGGTAGGGGTGACTATTAGATATTATACGGTAGGGGTGACTATTAGATATTATACGGTAGGGGTGGCTATTAGGTGTTATACGGTAGGGGTGGCTATTAGGTATTATACGGTAGGGGTGGCTATTAGGTATTATACGGTAGGGGTGACTATTAGATATTATACGGTAGGGGTGACTATTAGATATTATACGGTAGGGGTGACTATTAGATATTATACGGTAGGGGTGGCTATTAGGTGTTATACGGTAGGGGTGGCTATTAGGTATTATACGGTAGGGGTGGCTATTAGGTATTATACGGTAGGGGTGGCTATTAGGTATTATACGGTAGCGGTTACTATTAGGTATTATACGGTAGGGGTGGCTATTAGGTATTATACGGTAGCGGTTGCTATTAGGTATTATACGGTAGCGGTTGCTATTAGGTATTATACGGTAGCGGTTACTATTAGGTATTATACGGTAGCGGTTACTATTAGGTATTATACGGTAGCGGTTACTATTAGGTATTATACGGTAGCGGTTACTATTAGGTATTATACGGTAGCGGTTACTATTAGGTGTTATACGGTAGGGGTGGCTATTAGGTATTATACGGTAGGGGTGGCTATTAGGTATTATACGGTAGCAGTGACTATTAGGTATTATACAGTAGCGGTTGCTATTAGGTATTATACGGTAGCGGTTACTATTAGGTATTATACGGTAGGGGTGGCTATTAGGTATTATACGGTAGGGGTGGCTATTAGGTATTATACGGTAGCGGTTACTATTAGGTATTATACGGTAGCGGTTACTATTAGGTATTATACGGTAACGGTTACTATTAGGTATTATACGGTAGCGGTTGCTATTAGGTATTATACGGTAGCGGTTACTATTAGGTGTTATACGGTAGGGGTGGCTATTAGATATTATACGGTAGGGGTTACTATTAGGTATTATACGGTAGCGGTTACTATTAGGTATTATACGGTAGCGGTTGCTATTAGGTATTATACGGTAGCGGTTGCTATTAGGTATTATACGGTAGCGGTTACTATTAGGTATTATACGGTAGGGGTGACTATTAGATATTATACGGTAGGGGTTACTATTAGGTGTTATACGGTAGGGGTGGCTATTAGGTATTATACGGTAGGGGTGACTATTAGGTATTATACGGTAGCGGTTACTATTAGGTATTATACGGTAGCGGTTACTATTAGGTATTATACGGTAACGGTTACTATTAGGTATTATACGGTAGCGGTTGCTATTAGGTATTATACGGTAGGGGTGGCTATTAGGTATTATACGGTAGCGGTTACTATTAGGTATTATACGGTAGCGGTTACTATTAGGTATTATACGGTAGGGGTGACTATTAGGTATTATACGGTAGCGGTTGCTATTAGGTGTTATACGGTAGCGGTTACTATTAGGTATTATACGGTAGCGGTGACTATTATATATTATACGGTGGGGTGACTATTATATATTATACGGTGGGGTGACTATTAGGTATTATACGGTAGGGGTGACTATTAGGTATTATACGGTAGGGGTGACTATTAGATATTATACGGTAGGGGTGACTATTAGGTATTATACGGTAGGGGTGACTATTAGGTATTATACGGTAGGGGTGACTATTAGGTATTATACGGTAGGGGTGACTATTAGGTATTATACGGTAGGGGTGGCTATTAGGTATTATACGGTAGGGGTGGCTATTAGGTATTATACGGTAGGGGTGGCTATTAGGTATTATACGGTAGGGGTGGCTATTAGATATTATACGGTAGGGGTGGCTATTAGGTATTATACGGTAGGGGTGACTATTAGGTATTATACGGTAGGGGTGGCTATTAGGTGTTATACGGTAGGGGTGGCTATTAGGTATTATACGGTAGGGGTGGCTATTAGGTGTTATACGGTAGGGGTGGCTATTAGGTATTATACGGTAGGGGTGACTATTAGGTATTATACGGTAGGGGTGGCTATTAGGTATTATACGGTAGGGGTGACTATTAGGTATTATACGGTAGGGGTGGCTATTAGGTATTATACGGTAGGGGTGGCTATTAGGTATTATACGGTAGGGGTGGCTATTAGGTATTATACGGTAGGGGTGGCTATTAGGTATTATACGGTAGGGGTGGCTATTAGGTATTATACGGTAGGGGTGGCTATTAGGTGTTATACGGTAGGGGTGACTATTAGGTATTATACGGTAGTGGTGACTATTAGGCATTATACGGTAGGGGTGGCTATTAGGTGTTATACGGTAGGGGTGGCTATTAGGTGTTATACGGTAGGGGTGGCTATTAGGTATTATACGGTAGGGGTGACTATTAGGTATTATACGGTAGGGGTGGCTATTAGGTGTTATACGGTAGGGGTGACTATTAGGTATTATACGGTAGGGGTGACTATTAGGTATTATACGGTAGGGGTGGCTATTAGGTGTTATACGGTAGGGGTGACTATTAGGTGTTATACGGTAGGGGTGACTATTAGATATTATACGGTAGGGGTGACTATTAGATATTATACGGTAGGGGTGACTATTAGGTATTATACAGTAGGGGTGGCTATTAGGTATTATACGGTAGGGGTGACTATTAGATATTATACGGTAGGGGTGGCTATTAGATATTATACGGTAGGGGTGGCTATTAGGTATTATACGGTAGGGGTGGCTATTAGGTATTATACGGTAGGGGTGGCTATTAGGTATTATACGGTAGGGGTGGCTATTAGGTATTATACGGTAGGGGTGGCTATTAGGTGTTATACGGTAGGGGTGGCTATTAGGTGTTATACGGTAGGGGTGGCTATTAGATATTATACGGTAGCGGTTACTATTAGGTATTATACGGTAGCGGTTACTATTAGGTATTATACGGTAGCGGTTACTATTAGGTATTATACGGTAGCGGTTACTATTAGGTATTATACGGTAGCGGTTACTATTAGGTATTATACGGTAGCGGTGGCTATTAGGTATTATACGGTAGCGGTTACTATTAGGTATTATACGGTAGGGGTGGCTATTAGGTATTATACGGTAGGGGTGACTATTAGGTATTATACGGTAGCGGTGGCTATTAGGTATTATACGGTAGCGGTTACTATTAGGTATTATACGGTAGGGGTGGCTATTAGGTATTATACGGTAGCGGTTACTATTAGGTATTATACGGTAGCGGTGGCTATTAGGTATTATACGGTAGCGGTTACTATTAGGTATTACACGGTAGGGGTGGCTATTAGGTATTATACGGTAGGGGTGACTATTAGGTATTATACGATAGCGGTTACTATTAGGTATTATACGGTAGGGGTGGCTATTAGGTATTATACGGTAGGGGTGACTATTAGGTATTATACGGTAGGGGTGGCTATTAGGTATTATACGGTAGCTATTAGGTATTATACGGTAGCGGTTACTATTAGGTATTATACGGTAGCGGATACTATTAGGTATTATACGGTAGGGGTTACTATTAGGTATTATACGGTAACGGTTACTATTAGGTATTATACGGTAGCGGTTACTATTAGGTATTATACGGTAGGGGTGGCTATTAGGTATTATACGGTAGCGGTTACTATTAGGTATTATACGGTAGCGGTGGCTATTAGGTATTATACGGTAGCGGTTACTATTAGATATTATACGGTAGGGGTGGCTATTAGGTATTATACGGTAGCGGTTACTATTAGGTGTTATACGGTAGCGGTGACTATTAGGTATTATACGGTAGCGGTGACTATTAGGTATTATACGGTAGCGGTTACTATTAGGTATTATACGGTAGCGGTGGCTATTAGGTATTATACGGTAGCGGTTACTATTAGGTATTATACGGTAGGGGTGGCTATTAGGTGTTATACGGTAGCGGTTACTATTAGGTATTATACGGTAGGGGTGGCTATTAGGTATTATACGGTAGCGGTTACTATTAGGTATTATACGGTAGCGGTGGCTATTAGGTATTATACGGTAGGGGTGGCTATTAGGTATTATACGGTAGGGGTGGCTATTAGGTATTATACGGTAGGGGTGGCTATTAGGTATTATACGGTAGCGGTTACTATTAGGTATTATACGGTAGCGGTTACTATTAGGTATTATACGGTAGCGGTTACTATTAGGTATTATACGGTAGCGGTTGCTATTAGGTATTATACGGTAGCGGTTGCTATTAGGTATTATACGGTAGGGGTGACTATTAGGTATTATACGGTAGCGGTTGCTATTAGGTATTATACGGTAGGGGTGACTATTAGGTATTATACGGTAGGGGTGACTATTAGGTATTATACGGTAGCGGTTACTATTAGGTATTATACCGTAGCGGTTGCTATTAGGTATTATACGGTAGGGGTGACTATTAGGTATTATACGGTAGGGGTGGCTATTAGGTATTATATGGTAGGGGTGGCTATTAGGTATTATACGGTAGCGGTTACTATTAGATATTATACGGTAGGGGTGGCTATTAGGTATTATACGGTAGCGGTTACTATTAGGTATTATACGGTAGCGGTGGCTATTAGGTATTATACGGTAGGGGTGGCTATTAGGTATTATACGGTAGGGGTGGCTATTAGGTATTATACGGTAGGGGTGGCTATTAGGTATTATACGGTAGCGGTTACTATTAGGTATTATACGGTAGCGGTGGCTATTAGGTATTATACGGTAGGGGTGGCTATTAGGTATTATACGGTAGGGGTGGCTATTAGGTATTATACGGTAGGGGTGGCTATTAGGTATTATACGGTAGGGGTGGCTATTAGGTATTATACGGTAGGGGTGGCTATTAGGTATTATACGGTAGCGGTTACTATTAGGTGTTATACGGTAGGGGTGGCTATTAGATATTATACGGTAGGGGTGGCTATTAGGTATTATACGGTAGCGGTTGCTATTAGGTATTATACGGTAGGGGTGGCTATTAGGTATTATACGGTAGGGGTGACTATTAGGTATTATATGGTAGGGGTGGCTATTAGGTATTATACGGTAGGGGTTACTATTAGGTATTATACGGTAGGGGTGGCTATTAGGTATTATACGGTAGGGGTGGCTATTAGGTATTATACGGTAGGGGTGGCTATTAGGTATTATACGGTAGGGGTGGCTATTAGGTATTATACGGTAGCGGTTACTATTAGGTATTATACGGTAGCGGTTACTATTAGGTATTATACGGTAGCGGTTACTATTAGGTATTATACGGTAGCGGTTGCTATTAGGTATTATACGGTAGCGGTTGCTATTAGGTATTATACGGTAGGGGTGACTATTAGGTATTATACGGTAGCGGTTGCTATTAGGTATTATACGGTAGGGGTGACTATTAGGTATTATACGGTAGGGGTGACTATTAGGTATTATACGGTAGCGGTTACTATTAGGTATTATACCGTAGCGGTTGCTATTAGGTATTATACGGTAGGGGTGACTATTAGGTATTATACGGTAGCGGTTACTATTAGGTATTATACGGTAGCGGTTACTATTCGGTATTATACGGTAGGGGTGGCTATTAGGTATTATACGGTAGCGGTTACTATTAGATATTATACGGTAGCGGTTACTATTAGGTGTTATACGGTAGCGGTTACTATTAGATATTATACGGTAGCGGTTACTATTAGGTATTATACGGTAGCGGTTACTATTAGGTATTATACGGTAGCGGTTACTATTAGATATTATACGGTAGCGGTTACTATTCGGTATTATACGGTAGCGGTTACTATTAGGTATTATACGTTAGGGGTGGCTATTAGGTATTATACGGTAGGGGTTACTATTAGGTATTATACGGTAGCGGTTACTATTAGGTATTATACGGTAGCGGTTACTATTAGGTGTTATACGGTAGGGGTGACTATTAGATATTATACGGTAGGGGTGGCTATTAGGTGTTATACGGTAGGGGTGGCTATTAGGTATTATACGGTAGGGGTGGCTATTAGGTATTATACGGTAGGGGTGACTATTAGATATTATACGGTAGGGGTGACTATTAGATATTATACGGTAGGGGTGACTATTAGATATTATACGGTAGGGGTGGCTATTAGGTGTTATACGGTAGGGGTGGCTATTAGGTATTATACGGTAGGGGTGGCTATTAGGTATTATACGGTAGGGGTGGCTATTAGGTATTATACGGTAGCGGTTACTATTAGGTATTATACGGTAGGGGTGGCTATTAGGTATTATACGGTAGCGGTTGCTATTAGGTATTATACGGTAGCGGTTGCTATTAGGTATTATACGGTAGCGGTTACTATTAGGTATTATACGGTAGCGGTTACTATTAGGTATTATACGGTAGCGGTTACTATTAGGTATTATACGGTAGCGGTTACTATTAGGTATTATACGGTAGCGGTTACTATTAGGTGTTATACGGTAGGGGTGGCTATTAGGTATTATACGGTAGGGGTGGCTATTAGGTATTATACGGTAGCAGTGACTATTAGGTATTATACAGTAGCGGTTGCTATTAGGTATTATACGGTAGCGGTTACTATTAGGTATTATACGGTAGGGGTGGCTATTAGGTATTATACGGTAGGGGTGGCTATTAGGTATTATACGGTAGCGGTTACTATTAGGTATTATACGGTAGCGGTTACTATTAGGTATTATACGGTAACGGTTACTATTAGGTATTATACGGTAGCGGTTGCTATTAGGTATTATACGGTAGCGGTTACTATTAGGTGTTATACGGTAGGGGTGGCTATTAGATATTATACGGTAGGGGTTACTATTAGGTATTATACGGTAGCGGTTACTATTAGGTATTATACGGTAGCGGTTGCTATTAGGTATTATACGGTAGCGGTTGCTATTAGGTATTATACGGTAGCGGTTACTATTAGGTATTATACGGTAGGGGTGACTATTAGATATTATACGGTAGGGGTGACTATTAGGTATTATACGGTAGGGGTGGCTATTAGGTATTATACGGTAGCGGTTACTATTAGGTATTATACGGTAGCGGTTACTATTAGGTATTATACGGTAGGGGTGGCTATTAGGTATTATACGGTAGCGGTTACTATTAGGTATTATACGGTAGCGGTTGCTATTAGGTGTTATACGGTAGCGGTTACTATTAGGTATTATACGGTAGCGGTGACTATTATATATTATACGGTGGGGTTAATATTATATATTATACGGTGGGGTGACTATTAGGTATTATACGGTAGGGGTGACTATTAGGTATTATACGGTAGGGGTGACTATTAGATATTATACGGTAGGGGTGACTATTAGGTATTATACGGTAGGGGTGACTATTAGGTATTATACGGTAGGGGTGACTATTAGGTATTATACGGTAGGGGTGACTATTAGGTATTATACGGTAGGGGTGGCTATTAGGTATTATACGGTAGGGGTGGCTATTAGGTATTATACGGTAGGGGTGGCTATTAGGTATTATACGGTAGGGGTGGCTATTAGGTATTATACGGTAGGGGTGGCTATTAGATATTATACGGTAGGGGTGGCTATTAGGTATTATACGGTAGGGGTGACTATTAGGTATTATACGGTAGGGGTGGCTATTAGGTGTTATACGGTAGGGGTGGCTATTAGGTATTATACGGTAGGGGTGACTATTAGGTATTATACGGTAGGGGTGGCTATTAGGTATTATACGGTAGGGGTGACTATTAGGTATTATACGGTAGGGGTGGCTATTAGGTATTATACGGTAGGGGTGGCTATTAGGTATTATACGGTAGGGGTGGCTATTAGGTATTATACGGTAGGGGTGGCTATTAGGTATTATACGGTAGGGGTGGCTATTAGGTATTATACGGTAGGGGTGGCTATTAGGTGTTATACGGTAGGGGTGACTATTAGGTATTATACGGTAGCGGTGACTATTAGGCATTATACGGTAGGGGTGGCTATTAGGTGTTATACGGTAGGGGTGGCTATTAGGTGTTATACGGTAGGGGTGGCTATTAGGTATTATACGGTAGGGGTGACTATTAGGTATTATACGGTAGGGGTGGCTATTAGGTGTTATACGGTAGGGGTGACTATTAGGTATTATACGGTAGGGGTGACTATTAGATATTATACGGTAGGGGTGACTATTAGGTATTATACGGTAGGGGTGGCTATTAGGTGTTATACGGTAGGGGTGACTATTAGGTATTATACGGTAGGGGTGGCTATTAGGTGTTATACGGTAGGGGTGACTATTAGGTGTTATACGGTAGGGGTGGCTATTAGGTGTTATACGGTAGGGGTAACTATTAGGTGTTATACGGTAGGGGTGACTATTAGATATTATACGGTAGGGGTGACTATTAGATATTATACGGTAGGGGTGACTATTAGGTATTATACAGTAGGGGTGGCTATTAGGTATTATACGGTAGGGGTGGCTATTAGGTGTTATACGGTAGGGGTGACTATTAGGTATTATACGGTAGGGGTGACTATTAGATATTATACGGTAGGGGTGGCTATTAGATATTATACGGTAGGGGTGGCTATTAGGTATTATACGGTAGGGGTGGCTATTAGGTATTATACGGTAGGGGTGGCTATTAGGTATTATACGGTAGGGGTGGCTATTAGGTATTATACGGTAGGGGTGGCTATTAGATATTATACGGTAGCGGTTACTATTAGGTATTATACGGTAGCGGTTACTATTAGGTATTATACGGTAGCGGTTACTATTAGGTATTATACGGTAGCGGTTACTATTAGGTATTATACGGTAGCGGTGGCTATTAGGTATTATACGGTAGCGGTTACTATTAGGTATTATACGGTAGGGGTGGCTATTAGGTATTATACGGTAGGGGTGACTATTAGGTATTACACGGTAGGGGTGGCTATTAGGTATTATACGGTAGGGGTGACTATTAGGTATTATACGATAGCGGTTACTATTAGGTATTATACGGTAGGGGTGGCTATTAGGTATTATACGGTAGGGGTGACTATTAGGTATTATACGGTAGGGGTGGCTATTAGGTATTATACGGTAGCTATTAGGTATTATACGGTAGCGGTTACTATTAGGTATTATACGGTAGCGGATACTATTAGGTATTATACGGTAGGGGTTACTATTAGGTATTATACGGTAGCGGTTACTATTAGGTATTATACGGTAGCGGTTACTATTAGGTATTATACGGTAGGGGTGGCTATTAGGTATTATACGGTAGCGGTTACTATTAGGTATTATACGGTAGCGGTGGCTATTAGGTATTATACGGTAGCGGTTACTATTAGATATTATACGGTAGGGGTGGCTATTAGGTATTATACGGTAGCGGTTACTATTAGGTGTTATACGGTAGCGGTGACTATTAGGTATTATACGGTAGCGGTTACTATTAGGTATTATACGGTAGCGGTGGCTATTAGGTATTATACGGTAGCGGTTACTATTAGGTATTATACGGTAGGGGTGGCTATTAGGTGTTATACGGTAGCGGTTACTATTAGGTATTATACGGTAGGGGTGGCTATTAGGTATTATACGGTAGCGGTTACTATTAGGTATTATACGGTAGCGGTGGCTATTAGGTATTATACGGTAGGGGTGGCTATTAGGTATTATACGGTAGGGGTGGCTATTAGGTATTATACGGTAGCGGTTACTATTAGATATTATACGGTAGGGGTGGCTATTAGGTATTATACGGTAGCGGTGGCTATTAGGTATTATACGGTAGGGGTGGCTATTAGGTATTATACGGTAGGGGTGGCTATTAGGTATTATACGGTAGCGGTTACTATTAGATATTATACGGTAGGGGTGGCTATTAGGTATTATACGGTAGGGGTGGCTATTAGGTGTTATACGGTAGGGGTGGCTATTAGGTATTATACGGTAGCGGTTGCTATTAGGTATTATACGGTAGGGGTGGCTATTAGGTATTATACGGTAGCGGTTACTATTAGGTGTTATACGGTAGGGGTGGCTATTAGATATTATACGGTAGGGGTGGCTATTAGGTATTATACGGTAGCGGTTGCTATTAGGTATTATACGGTAGGGGTGGCTATTAGGTATTATACGGTAGGGGTGACTATTAGGTATTATACGGTAGGGGTGGCTATTAGGTATTATACGGTAGGGGTTACTATTAGGTATTATACGGTAGGGGTAGCTATTAGGTATTATACGGTAGGGGTGACTATTAGGTATTATACGGTAGGGGTGGCTATTAGGTATTATACGGTAGGGGTGGCTATTAGGTATTATACGGTAGCGGTTACTATTAGGTATTATACGGTAGCGGTTACTATTAGGTATTATACGGTAGCGGTTACTATTAGGTATTATACGGTAGCGGTTACTATTAGGTATTATACGGTAGCGGTTACTATTAGGTATTATACGGTAGCGGTTGCTATTAGGTATTATACGGTAGCGGTTGCTATTAGGTATTATACGGTAGGGGTGACTATTAGGTATTATACGGTAGCGGTTGCTATTAGGTATTATACGGTAGGGGTGACTATTAGGTATTATACGGTAGGGGTGGCTATTAGGTATTATACGGTAGCGGTTACTATTAGGTATTATACGGTAGCGGTTGCTATTAGGTATTATACGGTAGGGGTGACTATTAGATATTATACGGTAGGGGTGGCTATTAGGTATTATACGGTAGGGGTGGCTATTAGGTATTATACGGTAGGGGTGGCTATTAGGTATTATACGGTAGGGGTTACTATTAGGTATTATACGGTAGCGGTTACTATTAGGTATTATACGGTAGGGGTGGCTATTAGATATTATACGGTAGGGGTGGCTATTAGGTGTTATACGGTAGGGGTGACTATTAGGTATTATACGGTAGGGGTGGCTATTAGGTATTATACGGTAGGGGTGACTATTAGGTATTATACGGTAGCGGTTAATATTAGGTATTATACGGTAGCGGTTACTATTAGGTATTATACGGTAGCGGTTGCTATTAGGTATTATACGGTAGGGGTTACTATTAGGTATTATACGGTAGGGGTGGCTATTAGGTATTATACGGTAGCGGTTACTATTAGGTATTATACGGTAGGGGTGGCTATTAGGTATTATACGGTAGCGGTTACTATTAGGTATTATACGGTAGGGGTGGCTATTAGGTATTATACGGTAGGGGTGGCTATTAGGTATTATACGGTAGGGGTGACTATTAGGTATTATACGGTAGGGGTGACTATTAGGTATTATACGGTAGCGGTTGCTATTAGGTATTATACGGTAGCGGTTACTATTAGGTATTATACGGTAGGGGTGGCTATTAGGTATTATACGGTAGCGGTGACTATTAGGTATTATACGGTAGCGGTTACTATTAGGTATTATACGGTAGGGGTGGCTATTAGGTATTATACGGTAGCGGTGACTATTAGGTATTATACGGTAGGGGTGACTATTAGGTATTATACGGTAGCGGTTACTATTAGGTATTATACGGTAGCGGTTACTATTAGGTATTATACGGTAGGGGTGGCTATTAGGTATTATACGGTAGGGGTGGCTATTAGGTATTATACAGTAGGGGTGGCTATTAGGTATTATACGGTAGCGGTTGCTATTAGGTATTATACGGTAGGGGTGACTATTAGGTATTATACGGTAGGGGTGGCTATTAGGTATTATACGGTAGCGGTTACTATTAGGTATTATACGGTAGCGGTTACTATTAGGTATTATACGGTAGGGGTGGCTATTAGGTATTATACGGTAGGGGTGGCTATTAGGTATTATACGGTAGCGGTTACTATTCGGTATTATACGGTAGGGGTGGCTATTAGGTATTATACGGTAGCGGTTGCTATTAGGTATTATACGGTAGCGGTTGCTATTAGGTATTATACGGTAGCGGTTGCTATTAGGTATTATACAGTAGCGGTTGCTATTAGGTATTATACGGTAGCGGTTGCTATTAGGTATTATACGGTAGGGGTGGCTATTAGGTATTATACAGTAGCGGTTACTATTAGGTATTATACGGTAGGGGTGGCTATTAGGTATTATACGGTAGGGGTTACTATTAGGTATTATACGGTATGGGTTACTATTAGGTATTATACGGTAGCGGTTACTATTAGGTATTATACGGTAGCGGTTACTATTAGGTATTATACGGTAGGGGTGGCTATTAGGTATTATACGGTAGGGGTGGCTATTAGGTATTATACGGTAGCGGTTACTATTCGGTATTATACGGTAGGGGTGGCTATTAGGTATTATACGGTATGGGTTACTATTAGGTATTATACGGTAGCGGTTGCTATTAGGTATTATACGGTAGCGGTTACTATTAGGTATTATACGGTAGGGGTGGCTATTAGGTATTATACGGTAGGGGTGGCTATTAGGTATTATACGGTAGCGGTTACTATTCGGTATTATACGGTAGGGGTGGCTATTAGGTATTATACGGTAGCGGTTGCTATTAGGTATTATACGGTAGCGGTTGCTATTAGGTATTATACGGTAGCGGTTGCTATTAGGTATTATACGGTAGCGGTTGCTATTAGGTATTATACAGTAGCGGTTGCTATTAGGTATTATACGGTAGCGGTTGCTATTAGGTATTATACGGTAGGGGTGGCTATTAGGTATTATACAGTAGCGGTTACTATTAGGTATTATACGGTAGGGGTGGCTATTAGGTATTATACGGTAGCGGTTGCTATTAGGTATTATACGGTAGCGGTTGCTATTAGGTATTATACGGTAGCGGTTGCTATTAGGTATTATACGGTAGCGGTTGCTATTAGGTATTATACAGTAGCGGTTGCTATTAGGTATTATACGGTAGCGGTTGCTATTAGGTATTATACGGTAGGGGTGGCTATTAGGTATTATACAGTAGCGGTTACTATTAGGTATTATACGGTAGGGGTGGCTATTAGGTATTATACGGTAGGGGTTACTATTAGGTATTATACGGTATGGGTTACTATTAGGTATTATACGGTAGCGGTTACTATTAGGTATTATACGGTAGCGGTTACTATTAGGTATTATACGGTAGGGGTGGCTATTAGGTATTATACGGTAGGGGTGGCTATTAGGTATTATACGGTAGCGGTTACTATTCGGTATTATACGGTAGGGGTGGCTATTAGGTATTATACGGTATGGGTTACTATTAGGTATTATACGGTAGCGGTTACTATTAGGTATTATACGGTAGCGGTTACTATTAGGTATTATACGGTAGGGGTGGCTATTAGGTATTATACGGTAGGGGTGGCTATTAGGTATTATACGGTAGCGGTTACTATTCGGTATTATACGGTAGGGGTGGCTATTAGGTATTATACGGTAGCGGTTGCTATTAGGTATTATACGGTAGCGGTTGCTATTAGGTATTATACGGTAGCGGTTGCTATTAGGTATTATACGGTAGCGGTTGCTATTAGGTATTATACAGTAGCGGTTGCTATTAGGTATTATACGGTAGCGGTTGCTATTAGGTATTATACGGTAGGGGTGGCTATTAGGTATTATACAGTAGCGGTTACTATTAGGTATTATACGGTAGGGGTGGCTATTAGGTATTATACGGTAGCGGTTACTATTAGGTATTATACGGTAGGGGTGACTATTAGGTATTATACGGTAGCGGTTGCTATTAGGTATTATACGGTAGGGGTGGCTATTAGATATTATACGGTAGGGGTAGCTATTAGGTATTATACGGTAGCGGTTACTATTAGGTGTTATACGGTAGGGGTTACTATTAGGTATTATACGGTAGCGGTTACTATTAGGTATTATACGGTAGGGGTAGCTATTAGGTATTATACGGTAGCGGTTACTATTAGGTGTTATACGGTAGGGGTTACTATTAGGTATTATACGGTAGCGGTTACTATTAGGTATTATACGGTAGCGGTGGCTATTACGTATTATACGGTAGGGGTGGCTATTAGGTATTATACGGTAGCGGTGGCTATTAGGTATTATACGGTAGCGGTGGCTATTACGTATTATACGGTAGGGGTGGCTATTAGGTATTATACGGTAGGGGTTACTATTAGGTATTATACGGTAGGGGTGGCTATTAGGTATTATACGGTAGGGGTGGCTATTAGGTGTTATACGGTAGCTGACCAGGCGGTTGCTTAGTAACAGTACATACCTGTCATATTCCTCTCCCAGACTCCCCGCACTGTGTCAGGGAATGCAGACAGTGGAAGGATTACTGTGGATCGCGCCGATATGACGTCACGCATCAGGCCCCGCCCCTGTCTCCGCGCATGCTCAGTCTGTGTCCGGGATTTGCCAGAAACCATCATGGCCGCCGCTGACTTCCTGTGTCTCCATGGTAACCGCTCGGAGGGCCGCTCTTATTACTCCGACAGTCTGACACTCCCTCCTCCCGGCGCACGACCTTCACTCCCCGGAGCGGCTGCTCACACTCAGCGCGGACTCCACATCCGGGACCTGTGACAGCTTCCGGGCGACCACACCGGAAATGACGTAATAAAGGCGGGACCGTGTGACGCATGCGCAGTCTGGATCCAGACAGAGTGTGACTGACAGACTGAGAGCTGGGAGAGCACAGAGGTAGTGGATCCAGGGCTGGGACTCCCAGTGACAGCAGGGTTAATAATATTATTATAATAAATATATAGATAGTCATAATAATAATAATAATATATAATAATAATGTAAATAATATATATAGTGATAATAATAATAATATATAATAATAATATAAATAATATATATAGTGATAATAATATATATATATAGTCATAATAATAATATATAATAATAATAAAATATGTATAGTCATAATAATAATATATAATAATGATATAAATAATATATATAGTCATAATAATAATAATATATAATAATAATATATATAGTCATAATAATAATATAAATAATATATATAGTCATAATAATAATATATAATAATAATATAAAATATGTATAGTCATAATAATAATATATAATAATAATATCATAATAATATATAAATAATATAGTAATAATATAATAATAATATATATAGTCATAATAATTATATAATAATAATAAATATATATAGATAGTCATAATAATAAATATATATATAGTCATAATAATAATAATATCATAATAATAATATATAAATAATATAGTTATAATATAATAATATATATAGTCATAATAATAATATATACTAATTATAAATATATATAGATAGTCATAATAATAATATATATATAGTGATAATAATATATAACAATATAGTAATATATAATATATAATATTAATATATATAGTCATAATAATATATAATATTAATATATAGTGATTATAATAATATAGTAATATATATACATAGTCATAATAATATATAATAATCTATAGTGATAATATAGTCATATATAATAATATATAGTGATAATATATAATAATATATAGTGTTAATAATATAATATATATATATATATATATAGTCATAATAACACTAATATATAATAATATATAGTGATAATATATAAATATATAGTGATAATATATAGTGATAATATATAATATATAGTGATAATAATATATAGTGATAATATATAATAGTGATAATATATAATAGTGATAATAATATATAATAGTGATAATAATATATAATATATAGTGATAATATATAAATAATATATAAATAATATATAGTGATAATATATAATAATATATAGTGATAATAATATATAATATAAATAGTCATAATAATATAATAATATAGTTATAATACTAATATATAATAATATATAGTGATAATAATATATAATAATAATACTATAGTCATAATAATAAAATAGAATAATATATAGTGAAAATATATAATATATAATGATATTCTATAATAATATATAGTGATAATATATAATAATATAGTAATAATAATAATATATAGTGATAATATATAAATATATAGTGATAATAATAATAATAATATATATAGTCATAATAATATATAATAATAATATATAGTGATAATAATTTAGTCATAATATAATAAAGGAGGGACCGTGTGACGCATGCGCAGTCTGTGAGAGCTGGGAGAGCACAGAGGTAGTGGATCCAGGGCTGGGACTCCCAGTGACCGCAGGGTTAATATTATTATAATAAATATATATAGATAGTCATAATAATAATAATAATAATATAGTAATAATATAGTAATAATATAATAATAATAATAATATATAATAATAATAAATATATATAGATAGTCATAATAATATATAATAATAATATATAACAATATAGTAATAATAATAATAATATATAGTGATAATATATAATATTAATATATATAGTCATAATAATAATATATAAATAATATATAGTGATAATATATAAATAATTTATAGTGATAATATATAATAATAATATATAATAATAATATTATTTATTTATAAAATATTTTACCAGGAAAGATACATTGAGATTTCTTTCGTTTTCAAGTATGTCCTGGGTTATAGTGATAATATATAAATAATATATAGTGATAATATATAAATAATATATAACCATATAATAATAATCCTAACCTTTGACCCTGACCCTAGCCTCTGTCCCTGACCTTTGACCCTGACCCTAACCCTAATAATATATAATACTAGAAAAGCTAAAATTTCTGGGGAAATTGTGTGAAGTGTTCTTGCCTCCACCAGTAGTCTACAACTGGAGTGGGCGGAGTAACTGTTATCATTTATATAGCACATTTGATTGCAACGTTGTTGCACAGTTACATTAAACCATACATTTATAAAAACATTAGCAGGTGTAAAAGGCCCTGTCTATGACATCACTTGCTGCTGCAGCCTGGCACAGGTCAGAGTATTTTGGCGGTTGCCATCTTCAAACGGTCGTATTTTAAAAACTATAAATCTTACAGTGAAGAGCTTTATATTGTGAGAATCACAAGACCCAGACCTACATTTTGATGCATAGTATGTCTCTGAAATATTAACAATGAAGGCACAGTCGCAGTCATATTGTGAAAACTATCAGGACTATGGCTTAGCCGTGGACATTTTTAATGGCAGCAGGGACAGCTGAACATTTTTATATAAGATTTGTGTAGGTGGGCTTGAAAAAGAGGGAGTGGTGGCAGTTTAGAAATCATGTCCTGATTTTTCAGCTTGTGCCAGCTCCCACTCTAGCTTTGCCATTCATTCCTATGGGACAAATTTCGCCACAAGAACAACGATATTCCGTGAACCATTCGGCGAAACGTTCCACAAAGTAATAGCAATCCGATCGGGAACAATCCGCACGTTTCGGTATATTACTGTCTATGTAGTGTAAAAACTGTGGGAGGAGTTAGGGTGGCAAATTTGGCTATAATAATAATAATAATATATATGTGAGATAACATTAAGTGGTCTTGCTATGCAAGAACACTTAAATATATAGTGATAATATATAAATAATAACGCCCCTTGCATGGGGAGTGTCTTATAAGGCCACCTAAATGGTGGGTTTTCACTATAGGGTCAGGAATACATGTTTGTGTTTCTGACCCTATAGTGATCCTTTAAGTCCCTTCTACAAAGCCAATTACATTTTCATGATGCTGAGAGACTTGCAGTTATCTTCTCGACAACTGCAGTTTAGTTTGGTTTTTAAAACCTACAAGGTTAGTCACTAAAGGGTGAATTGTCAGGAATTCAAAAAGAACTTTAAATTTTAGACGGTAAAAAAAAAAAAAAAAAAACAGAATTCACAAGTTTCTTAGAGAGCGCAGACCGAAACTAGAGTGCTCAAGTGAGTGTTGAGTTCCCAGTACTCCAAAATACAAAGCGTATGGGATCCATTCATGAGACTCCCAACTTACTTTTGCATATTCAGCCGATTTCATTTGGATCCATTCTTCATTTGGTTGTTAAAATTCTCTGTGGTTCACAGTATTGACAACCAAAACGTAACCAAATCGAGACAAATGGATCTCATTACTGCAGCCAGGTTATACAAATGTGAACAGAGCCCAACTACAAAGCAGCTGACTTGTAACTAAATCTCCCTGCTGCAAAGGGGGAAAAAATTGGTTTCCGGGGTGCATTACGGAGACTGAGTGGCATTGGTTCCAATTGCACAGGTCTGTATCACAGGAATTGAACAAAGTATTGAATACAATTGAGTTTGTGGAAACCCAATCTCACAGGTTATAAGGAGATCCACCTGATTTCAACAGAAGATAATGGTTGAAATAATGCTATATGCAATAAAACTGCCGTCCGTGGATGTTGGCACTATATGCATCATTTTAAGTGTAACCAAACGGCCTTTGACTTTTAGCGAATTACTGTGTAAAATGTCAATTATTATAAAATGTGTCGTTTCATCCTCAGACTAAGTGTAAGCTTTTCAACATATTTTTTTTTTTTTACTATTTTATTTTCATTTTTGTTATAAACTGTATAAAACTAAATTTACAGCGATGGAAAACCATTTTCTTATTTTAAAGCAAACATAATAATAAAAACAAACTATATCCATATATAACCTTTTAACCCCTTAAGGACTGAGCCAAATGTACACGTTGTGATCAAAACAAAACGTAAACAAAAAATGTAATTTGCGCTATATGTCTGTTCAGGCGTAATTCACCTCTTTCATATTATGTGCACCCACACTTATTATATATCATTTTGTTCAAGGGAAACAGGGTTTCATTTAATATAAAATATTTAGGTATGAAACATAATTTAATATGAATAAAATATTGAAAAATGGGGAAAAAATAAAAAAAATGAAAAAATGTTTAGTTCTACGTGACATTCTAACTGTGACTGTCATAATACTGTTTGCTTTTACTGCAATAAAATACACATATTTGTACACATACCCCATTTGCAATACATTGGGTTGTCTACTTTTGCAAATGGTATGCCATCATGGGGGTAATTCTTATTCCTGGGCTACCATATGCTCTCAAAGGCAACATAACCAATATGGTGAATTTCAATGTGAAAAAACTGAAACACAAACCTTATATTTGACGCTGTAACTTTTGAAAACACCATAAAACCTGTACATGGGGGGTACTGTTATACTCAGGAGACTTCGCTGAACACAAATATTAGTGTTTCAAAACAGTAAAAAGTATTCGAGCAATAATAAAAAAAATATATATTATCAAAATACAGTTAGAACGAAATTACACATATATACCGTATATACTCGAGTATAAGCCGAGGCCCCTAATTTTACCCCAAAAAACTGGGAAAACGTATTGACTCGAGTATAAGACTAGGGTGGGAAATACTGGTAAATTTCAAAATAAAATTAGATCCTAAAAAAAATTATATTAATTGAATATTTATTTACAGTGTATGTATATAATGAATGCAGTGTGTGTATGAATGCAGTGCGTGTGTATGAGTGCAGTGTGTGTATGAATGCAGTGTTTGTGTATGAGTGCAGTGTGTGTGTGTATGAGTGCAGTGTGTGTATATGAATGAAGTGTGAGTGTGTGTGATGCAGTGTGTGTTCGTGTATGTGTTGGTGGGGGGTGGGCATTTTGATTACTTATTTTATTAATTATTATTTTAATCATTTTTTGTTATATTATTATTTATTTTATTAATTATTTTTTTTTTTGTTATGTTGTTATTTTTTTTAATTATTATTATTTTTAATATTTTATTATTATTATGCATTTATTTTTTCCATCCCCCCTCCCTACTTGATACATGGCAGGAAGGGGGGCTCTCACTCCCTGGGGGTCCAGTGCCATTGGTAGTTCAGTGGGGGGAGGAGGGGGGCTGGCTGAGAGTTTACTTACCTCTCCTGCAGCTCCGGTCAGCTCCCTCCTCCTCCGCGCCGGTCCGTGCAGCTCTTCTGTCAGCTCACAGTGTAAGTCTCGCGAGAGCCGCACTATGACCCCGCGGCTCTCGCGAGACTTACACTGGGAGCTGACCGAGGTGCTGAACGGACCGGCGTGGAGGAGAAGGGAGCTGACAGGAGCTGCAGGAGAGGTAAGTAAACGCTCTGCAGCCCCCACAGCCCCCTGTCTGTATTATGGCAATGTAAATTGCCATAATACAGACACTGACTCGAGTATAAGCCGAGTTGGGGTTTTTCAGCACAAAAAATGTGCTGAAAAACTCTGCTTATACTCGAGTATATATTTTAATAATTTATTTTTTATTTTTTAACATATTTACATATTTTTTTATTATATATAAATATATATATATATAATTATAAATATATTTAATCAATATCCTTCTACGTGTATTTTGATTTTAATATATGTATAATTATATATATTAATATTTAAATACACTTCGTGTATGTGTAAATTTGTGTGTGTGTGTGTGTATATATATATATGATCTAAGTATATTTTATTTGTAACTAATTTTTTTTTTTTTTTTATTACGGGGGGGGGGGGGGGGGGGGGGCAGAGACAGTGTCAGCCAGTGATTTCACATTACTGGCTGACACACAGGATCAGTGATCACAGTGACTGCCTGTCACTGTGATCACCTCCTGCAGATTGGGTAATTGACCACCGGGGGAGTGCCTGGGTGGTACAAGCACTCCCCCTACCGATCTGCAGGGTGATCATTGCACCTGTTACATGTATCAGCCATTAGGCTGACACATGTAACACTGATCGCAGTGACAGCCTGTCACTGCGATCTCAGACTTAGCAGATCGCGGTCACTGACCCCAGGGGGACTGCCTGGGGCGCCAGGTATGTCCTTCGACCGCGATCTGCACAGGGGAAAGCCGCCGGCCACATGTGTCAGCCGATTTGAAATCGTCTGACACACGGAAAATTCTGATCGCAGTGACAGCCTGTCACTGCGATCAGAGACTGCAGATCGCGGTCACCGGCCACGGGGGGGTTGCCTGGGGGGCCAGGTATCCCCCCCGACCGCGATCTGCAGTGGGCGATTAGCGCCGGCCATGTGGGCGGCCATTATAGCAAGGGCGTACTATTACGCCCGCCGGCGTTTAGAGCCGGCTCCTGCAGGGCGTAATAGTACGCCCTCCGGATTTAAGGGGTTAATGCAGCAGTCACCACCTTCCCCATGCCTCCAAACGGAGTATTTCATTAAGATAAAATCTTTATGAACTAATCACATTGACTATGTGGGTATTTTTCTGAAATTTCAACGCAGTCAAAAGATATACCGAGACAAAAGTATGACCCACTTTTTCTTAGTATTTTATTCTACATCTGATAAAACTTGACAAAAAGGTGTCTGTCAAGTTTTGTCATCTTCCCCAGCCATCACTACTGTAGGGTTAAAAGGTTCTGTGTCTAGCGCAATGTCACATGCGCGAGGGTACAACATTGACGTGGGCTCATGGCAGCGGAGGAAGACCGGTAGGAAGATAGAAGATGGCGGTTGCGGCATTGATTTACAAGTATAACTCAACTTTCCCTGCAGCCACCAGACCAGTCACCGTCAGACCGTGACAAAGCCGCTTCAACATGATTTGTACGTGAAATGTGCCCTGTAACTTTTTGAAGCAGCAAATTTCTCTATAATTTGGTTGTTAAACTGTGGGATGACATCGATTAGCTGTTTTTCAATTGCGAGCATCGCCAATGCATTCAACCTATCCTCAGTCACAGTGCTTCTCAAAAATGTTTTTATCTTTTTTAATGTGGGGAAACATCTCACGGGTTCCGACGTGGTCATTGGGGTTGTAATTAAAATGTTTAACAGTGTGCAAGTCTCTGAAAAAGCGTAACTAGAAATAAAAAAAGATCCACAGCTCCACTGCAGCAATGAAACTTCCTGTTCCTGTAGATAATATCCAGCTCCGTGCGCAGCTTGTCCTTATTAAGCATTGGATATTTGTTCACAGTCTCGTCCAGTGTTTTAAAAGGAAATCGAAGTAGATACTTGTCAAATAATTCAGGTGCAAACAGAGTGGCGCTCACAAGGTGGCTGGAAAAAGCAAAACGTTCCTTTACATGCGCAGTTACAATATCACACACCAGCTTTCCTATTTGATTTAGGGTGGCAATGTCTTCCCTACTATGCTGAACATGCGCTGAAACCTCTGGCAATCTTCCTTCTATACTCTCAATAGAGTCGGAAATCTTCTGTATGCTGCTGGTAAAATCGGAGGTCACTTTACTAATTAAAACATTATCTATGTCCTTTCTCTGGAGTTGACTGTAAAGTAAATCAGCATATGTCATAATGTCACAAAACAAATAAAGGAAGTAGAGGAACTCTCGATCTTCGAGTAACCTGGCGTAGGATTTGGCCTCACTGACCGACGCCGTATCAAAATGCTGTGCACGAGACAATATTGCTTTGAAACAATCGATAAGGTCTTGTTTGAGTTCAAAGACGACATTCACTGTTCTTATGTTAAAGTTCAAACGTATAGATGCAACTCTTGGACGTCGGTTCCCTAATACTTCGTTAAGCACGGCTGTCTTCTGCTGAGACTGTGAAAAATAAGCTGCCATAGCTGACAAGCCACAAAAGAATACTCGCACTGGTGTGATTTGAGATGCCACTTGCTGAATAATTAATTCTAATTGGTGTGCATAACAGTGTACATAATGAGCATTTGGGTATATGTCCTTTACCTTTTTTTGCAGTCCTCCAGATTCCCCATGCCTCATACTAATTCCATCATAACTTTGTGCTATTAACCGTTTCTTGTCATTTGGCTCTGGAAAAACCATTGTTAGATTTTCCAGCACAGATGCAGCAGTTGTTTCCGCATAAGACCCTTCCACAGCTGTGAAGCCAAAAAATCTTTCTATGACTTTGTTTTTATGAATATACCGATACACTAAAGCTGACTGGGTCCTTATTACCATATTTGTTATCTCATTGACCTGCACTGCAATGAACTCTGCCTCTTTAAGTTCTTGTAGAATGACTTGCCTGATCACATCAAACATGCAGTCGAGTAGCTCATTCTGGATAGTTTTAAAGATGCCTTTAAAGACAGCTGATGTTTTCAAATGTTGTTCCATTGCAGTATCTATACTAGCAACAAAATCCACCAACTCCAAATACACCCCATTATTTGAAGACCATTCAGATTTTTTAGTGCCACATAATGACAATTCAAAAGTACCACAGAAACGTATGCAATCTATAAGCTTTGAAAGAATGTGTCGGTTCCGGTCCACCTCTTCATTGTGCTTTCTAATGCTTATGAGAAAGGTTCTATTCACCTGGGTTCCAATATCCACTGTTCCAAAAGTTCCAAGCTTTAGACAATTTTCTATGTGTGTTGTGCAGGCTTCATGCTTCTTAATTTTGTCAGGCAAATGTTTGATATCTATGACTCCCGATTTGGTCCAAGGAGCATCGCCACCAAATAACAGGCACGGAAAACAAAATAAGGCAGATTTAGAAATGCTTGCACAAAGCCATTTCTTCTTCTCAAACCACTGCTGGCTAAACTTGCGGTTAATTTCTTTTCCTCGTTCTTTTGAAGATTGCTTGATGACAATGTGTGGTTGGTGAGGACCCAACCTCTTCACTTCTAGCCTCTCCTGAAATGTCATATTTTGGAAAGGCTTCTTGAGTAGCTCGTCCACAAAATTCATGGGTTCTGCAATAAAAATTGAAACAATGACTATTTGATTGTTGTTGCAACCTTATTCCTGATGTATACAAATAAAAGAACCACTATATTAAAGGACCAGTATAGTTTTTTTCCCCTCAATGAAGTGGTCTGGGTGCAGTAACTCTGTGGTTTTGGTTCTGCACGTAGACAAACAATAGCACATTGCCTTTGGAACACTGGTTATATTCCTCACTTTTTATTGCAATAGGTACCTGTATACGACTGTTTGTTGTTATTTTCGTTGTTGTCTCTCTTTCCCTTTTACCCCCCAGCACATCAGAGTGCGTAATATCAGATATCCAAGACTTGGAACTCAGGCCGTATGACTATACTCCACGGTTTCTACTCTAATGTAAAATGTGTGCTTTGCTATGTATGTGCACTGATGACATCAATTACCATGCTCAATATTTATGGTTATATTTTCCTTTCACCCCTTATCATCCCTTTTTTTTCTCTGTACCCCTAGAAACGTAATAAAAAATTGTCAAATTAAAATAAATGAATAAATACATAATTTTTATTATCATTGTAACAATTATCTGGTGGACAAAGTCTGTAGGTAAGGAGTTCAGAATTCAGGGAATAACATATGACATATCTGCAAGCAAGATACCAAATACATTAACATAAAATCAAGATGAATTCAGTTTCAAGCCTAGAACCAGAGGTCCAAGAGCTGGCTATGGTAGGATAACCAAGAATGAGCAAAGCAGTCGGAAATCCCAGCATTCATCTCAACACGGCCCACTTCAAGTTTAGGGTTTGTGGCCAACAACTGGAAAACCACCGCCTTGCATGAGTGAGTCTAACATGTTGCTATGAGAAGCAAGGTCTCAAAAGCTAGAATATCTTGTTAGTCACCATCACCAGGAGCTTCAGACAGACTATTTATGTAGGTGGATTTGGCTATGGCGCCCTCTGTTGGTAGCAACAGCCAGCAATATGCACTACCTGAATAGCAATGCTTGTTAATTTGCATATTCAGGTCGATTAGCATATTGCTAATCTTGCAGACAGGAGAGATATTTTGTGTTAAATATGGTCTTCCCCACCGCTTTATAAATATATTATTATCAGTTTCTGTATGTTTTCAGATACAATTTGGTTATTTGTATTTTGTTGAGTTGTCACAGTAAGTTTGATGTAATGAGCATGTAGGCTATTCCAGAGTTAAAATAAATGTTAGTTCCTTTGGAATGGTGTCCTGTGTGGATTTTTAGGTATCCCAGCCACAGAGTTGTTGTTAGGAAAAATCAAAGGAGCTAGGCCTGAGAGCCGCAAGTGTCTTTGTAAAGGCAATAGAACACATTGCAGGCAGAGGTAGATACCTGCCTGGAAGAAGGGCTGCAGCGGAATAGGCAGAAACTAAAACACCTGCCTGAAAAAAGGGATGGTCGGGTGGAAAAGCTCCAGAGGGACCACAGTGAAGCCTCAGCGAAGAGGCTAGAAAGCAGACTGGGCAGAGGTACTCAGTCGGAGTACAGGAGCTCCGGGAATGTTCTGAACCAGTTTTAGATCTTTCATCACTGTAGAGTTAGAGCACATCAAAATGGATGCTAAAGCCTTATAACTGACCTAAGCACTGCCCAGTGGATTAAAGTAGAATAGGTTTCTAACAGTACCCCTACTACGATGCCAACTCCAGAGGTTGCATGGGACCAACTTCTCAGGAAGTGCTCTACAGAAGGCCCTGACACAAACTGGGGCATCCACAAGAGAAGTCAGGTCCCAGGAACGATCCTAGGTGCTGTTCCCTTTCCAAAGCATGAGATATTCCAGAATTCTAGATCTCCAAAAAGAATCCAATTGCTTCTGCAAATCATATTCTTCAGTATTGTCAAATAAGATCAGAGCATGAGTAAGAGTGAGCAGGAACGGTAACATTGCATTGGAGAAGCCTGGTTGCCCGCCTGTTGCCTCTGGACTATGGCCCCATGTTAAAAAGCCTTCTTTTCCCCTGCAGAAAAGGCTTGTTCGTGCCTTTCTGCCCGGCGTTCGGTAGATTCAATCTACCGAACAAACAACCGATTAACTGGACCACCTGTATTGGGAGTGTGTTGGCAATTTACCTCCCAGAAGCTGCGGTTAACCGCAGCTTAATTGACAAATGTTGGGTGGCCTTTGTTCGTTTGCCGAACATGTGGCGGTGGCCATTTTAACGTCCCAAACGGCCAGCGGTGTTCAGCGCCCAAACTATGGAACTGGAAACGGACACTTATTTGCGCGAACACCGCTGAGCCGTCAGCCTCCTTACTTCTGCCTTCGGTCATTTAAGCGGATGCCTGTTCATTCGGTCGTTTAACCGTATGAACAGCATTACCCCAGATAGCCATGCCATGGAGCCTATTTGTGTAACGAAAGACTATGGGAAAGACTTTGGCTCCATGGCGATTGAAATGTATGTGATCTGAGCGTTATTTGGTAATAATGTGCACTCAGATCTAAGCTATCTGGGGATAGGTAGAATGTATATGCTTTGTGTAACAGTTGTAACTTTATAAATTTTTATGTATTTTACTGTCTTTTACTGCCATGTGGTTAATGGAGTTTTGCCTCTGTCCTGGGAGATAATTGGATTACTTCCCAATTATCTCCAGGACAGAGGGAGGGACATTAGGATGCATTGTGGGGATGTTTTACCTCTGTGTGTCTGTCATTGGTTCATGTCTGTCCTTTGTCACAGTCTTCCATCTGGTCCCCTAGGGGAGTGTCCACCAGGTGGAAGACCTGCATAAATACTGGGCAGGTAGCCCACATTAAACCAGACCACTGCTTGACCCTCAACACGGAGCTCTGTCTCGTCTTTGGGGGGGATTTACTGTATGCTGTTAGAGACTGATTGCCAGGAGTGTAAGCCGCTTGGGTGCTTATCCTGTTCGTCTGCTAGCAGCTATTCGTGAGGTTCCAGTTCGGGAGTTTGGAGTACTATTTTGTATGCAGTTCGGGAGTTTGGTGTTCTACAGTAGCTGTGCCTGTATCTCTGGAAGGGGAAGATCTTCTAAACGGCGGTTTAACCCTTTTATGCCTAGGGGTGCCGGTACTGTAACCTATATCTTTAATGGAAATTTGAAATACCAGGAGGATTTAGAAGGATTTTGATAATCCTAGGCAACAGAATCTAATTTTGCTATGATAGTAAAAGGATCAGCATATTTATGGAATAAAATGAAAGCTTTAAATATTTTCTGTATGTTTCTTGACTATAGAATAGTGACATTGGAATCCTATGTGGAAAGGTGGTAAAATATCAGGTAGCTAAGACGAGCTGAAGGTAAATGATCCTTACATAACTCATTAAAGCATTGCTCCAACCACCATGACCACTTGGGCTTTTTGAAGTGTTGATGGTGGTAGTAGTCTGAAGGTGCCGTGTTTCTGCTTGAAGCACTGCACATCCAGAGATGTTTTTAATTACGTGCCGAGAGCATATGTGACTTGGCAGCCCGGGAATTCTGATCTGGGCTGCTTAATGGGACACGGAAAGCACCTGGACCACTTCATCTCATTCTTAATACTGTCCTGAAAGCTGGGAGGTGGAGATTTGGCCAATTTATGATACTGCTAGGGTTGGAAAGGAAATATAATTTGCTTATCAAATAGAGGGATAGACTATTTCAATCAATAATTCAATCAGGATTTTTGGTTTTCACCTTTCAGTTTAGACACTGAAAACCAAATACAGACTATCTAAAATGTGCAACACACATGAAAAAAATCCCACCCAGATCACAACTATTAAACATTAATCAACTTAAAACTGTAACTGTGTGTACTGGTAAAAAAGGTACCCGAATAAGCTAAAACCGGCCAGCACAGATCTGTATCCTTATAACTACTACTCCGATCACAGACTGCCAACCTGGTTAGAAATGTAAGAGAATTAAACTGAAGCCCCCTAGGGGATGTCTTCACATTCAGAACATGAAAATGTTTAGCTCCTATATTCGGATTTGGAGACATACAGAATTCTGAAGAACTTACTTTTTTCACTTGAACTAGAGTCCTGTTTCTTTGTTTTCTCAATTGTTTTGTTTCCATCCTTGCCGCATTCTTCAAGACCTTTGTTTATGGAGCAATCTGAAAGAATGCACTGGGAATTAAAAATGAAATCAATAGTTGCTCTAAGCAATATAGCCTCCCCAGCTCACTGTGATGGTAATGTTACATGTGTAACGGATCCTCTATACTCCGGCTGAGTATATCCGTTAGTAGTCTCACGAATCCCAAGTGCTGCAGTCATTAGAGCTCTCCTGTTTCAGCAGAGTATTGATGAGAGCTCTCCAATCTCCCAAACATGAGCCTAGACTTTATGAAGGGGTAAAACGAATGTGTTTAATCCAAGTGGCCTCCTTTTATACACAATGCACAGCAATAACTACATTATGTAGAACACACCCACAATACACAGTCTCCCTTCAGGTTCATACGTATACTCCTCCCTTTAATTCCTGTAGCTGGGAGATAATGGAGTCTAAAGGACCTTAATTCGATTAGCTCTCACAAAATCATAAAACACCCAAAAACATAATAAAAATACAAAATAACCGCACACATTATATATCCTCAAACACCCCTGATCTGAGCGCCCAAGTTGTGCAAATTGCGCTTAGATCCATGCAGTACAGGGGAGTAGCCACCGTGTTCAAGTTCTGACCGGCCACACACGTGGTCCTATGCCCAAAACAGTTCCAGAGCATTTGTTGCTTTTGCCGGTCAACTTTCCGGAACTCCGGCGGACGAACTACAGGGTGTTCCGCCTGGATCGCAAGCAGCATTTGTTCCCAATAGTCTCAGGCACCTTCCCTCCAAAAAGCGCTCTCCTTTTTTTTTTCAAACTGGTGCAAAACGCAGAACCAAGTTAACCAGTAATCGCACGGTCCCCTAGCCAAAAATAGTTCCATAGAATCGCGGCTAAGTGCCGTTGGGGACTGACCGGGAACTGCGAAGTCTTCATGCCGAAAATAGTTCCAGGACATTTGTGGCTAAGTCTCCCTGTAGTCTATTTGCGGTTTTGGTCCATGCAAACGGCCACCAGAGAGTTAGCGTTCGGTTCTTTGCGCACGAATGGAAAGTGCCGAACCAGGGGGAAAGTGCCAAACCAGGGGGACCATAGTTGGTGGGCAGTCACTGACCTGGCCCATAGTTGGTGGGCAGGAGGCCAGCTTCCAAACTCCTCCAGGAGCCAGTGGCGAATGTCCAGGCAAAGGGGCATTCGTCACAACATGCATTGCTTGACAATTATAATTTATTTTTAAACCAGCAAGCAATCTCTTTAAACAAATATACAAACCAAAATAAAGCTAGAAAAACGTTGAGAAGTATGTAGTAAACGTGTTCAGATTGCATTGTTGGACAAGACTCTCAGTCCCCATTGAGGTGGGTGTGGAGAGCATAAGAAAGAAGAAGCAGGTGAATATGAAAAAAGAAAAAAAAAAAAAAATCAATCGGCTCCCCCTAGATAATGTTTTCACATTCAGAACATAAAAAGCTGTGTTTTGCTGTATTCTGTCTGACCTGGAGACACAGAGGACTCCGAGGAATTTGTTTTTTTTTTAACCTGATTTAGAGTCTTTGGTCTTTCTTTTTTTGGTTGGGGCCCTTCCATCCTTGCAACATTCTTCAGAAGGACTGGTGTTTACAGAGCAATCTGTAAGAAATATACCAGGAATAAAATGATTTAATTTCTATCAAAAAAATAAATTAAATGGACTGGCTAAGCAGCACAACCACTACAGTTTGCAGGTGTAATATTGCTTGAAGACGTTTTCAACCATGGCGGGATGCCATGAGCTCACTGATTCCAAAGCTCTAACAAGTTTAAGGGAATACTATAGTGATACAGATACAAACCTGTATTCCTAACACTAGTGTCTCTCTGTCCCCCCCTTCCCAGCGATTGCAACATCGAGGTCCCTCAGTGCTGGGTTTGGGCTCCTCCTCCAACGTTAGTCGATTGGAGGAGCGTGGTGAGCTCCGCGTGTGTAAAGCCTTCCCCATTGGAAAGCACAGACTTAATACTTTCCTATGGAGGATTTAAAAATGCTGGACGTTCTCATGAAACGTGTGAGGAAGTCCAGCGTCACTGAGTTCAATGAGGCATGCACTATTTCTCTCAATGGGCACCTGGTGATTGGCTGAGAGTGTCAGCCTATCACCAGCCACCTAACCAAACCTTCCTCATACCGCAGCGCAGACAGAAAGGAAACCAGGGAGCAGCAGGGCCCTAAATGTATCCCCGTGTGTTTTTTTGTAATATTTAGAACAGATTTGGCTCCTCTGTTTACCATCTAATCTGGAAACATATAGGATTTGGAAATTTACTTGAATTGAAGTCCTTGTTCTTTGTTCTCTCAACTGGTGCCATTTCATCCGTGAAACATTCTTCAGGACTGCGGTTTATTGAAAAATCTGAAAGAAACATATCAGGAACTAAAGTTACTCAACTGTTAAAAAGATTTTAAAGGGGCAAACTAAGTAACATAATCACGACTGCACCCTGGAATGTTAAAGGACCACTATAGTGCCAGGAAAACAAACTTGAGGGTCATTAGGTCCCCACCCTCAAGGCCACCCTCCAGCTGGGCTGAAGGGGTTAAAACTCCTTCAGCCACTTACCTTTCTTCATTCAGCGCTGGGCTCCCTCTTTGCTGGGGAACTCTCCTCCCTCTGCCGACGTCAGCTCCAAATGCGCATGCACGGCAAGAGCCGCGCGCACATTTAGTCAGTCCATAGGAAAGCATTACTGAATGCTTTCCTATGGACGTCCAGCGTCTTCTCACTGTGATTATCGCAGGGGACGCCTCTAGCGGCTGTCAGTGAGACAGCCACTAGAGGCTGGGTAACCCTCAGTAAAACATAGCAGTTTCTACAGCTGCAGGGTTAAAACTAGAGGGACCTGGCACCCAGACAACTTTATTGAGCTGAAGTGGTCTGGGTGCCTATAGTGGTACTTGCCTAGAGCTTTGCCTAGAGCAGGTGCACACTGGGGTGCCTCAGGCCGTTCTAATGTGTGCCATGCACTCAATGCCTTTATAGTTCTAATAGGTGGAATGCAGGAATGCAAAATAACAGTGTTAACATGAAACCGTTAAATTATTTTTATAAATCCGTAATCCGTTCCTAAACAACCAGGGACCGTTTGTCCCATGCCGGCCACTAACACTTCCTCATTAACCTGGGAGGTATTTGTGATGGACCGCCGTCACCGAGTACCATGCCCACTGCTTATTTGTGTATTTTCCCCTGTGTATTGTACATTTCCCCATGTAGTTTTATAGATTTTGTGTAAAATGCTCCGTTGACAGTTCGGCAATGCTCATGCGAACGAAACCAGTTTGTCTCCCGAACGTGGACCACCCCGGTACCCCAGGAATGTTCACACCAGTCAATCAGAACATTCGCATCTGCAACATAGGTGTGAAAACGCAAGGGAAGTAATTAATGAGTGCTTCCCTGGGTGGCCGCCATTTCGTATAGGCGAACGCCACCCAGGGGGAGCATTTGTATCCCGAAAGGAGACGCTTCCCTTGCAGGGTCTTCGCACCGGGACTCCATGAACGGGTCCCTGAGGTTGGTGGGGACACTGTTGGGTACTGGCAGTTCTGATCGACCTACCTGCTCCTAACGGAGCTATAATCACTGCTCCCCCTACCTGGGAGCTAAGAGGCCAGGCTCGTAGCTGCCCAGAGAGCGAACTCCCCGGGGCTACCTAAGTTGAGGTAGCCACCGGAGAGAGGCGCGAGCCCCAGCGGAAACCCGGGAGCTGTAAGTCGGCTTCACAGCCGCAGAGTCCTGCTGGCCGCCTGGAGGACTGTGCTGACCAATCGGAAAAGGAGCTCCCATTCAAACTGGGTTTGCGCCCTTTCTCCTGATTGGGCGGCAAAACCCCTCTCCTCCCTGAGCGCTGATTGGCACGATTTGGTTCACGCCCCTTTTCCGGATTGGCTGTTGCTTGGTTTAGGCGCAAAGTTTGAATTCACCGGACTTAACCAAGCAACACTGTGTAACTAGTTTCGGGGATATACAGAGCGTCAAGCCCAGACTTTGTACGATGGTTTCTTGAGCTCTGTACATCCGATTACCCCGCTATTTGCAGGGATCCTAGTTGGGACCCAGGGCTATCCAGTGATATATGTTTTACATGTGTAACCCCTTCCCGCAAACGCCTAAGCTTCCCCCCCATGTGTAATATGTTTTAATGTATGTAACTGTGTCCTGTTGGTATCTCCCAGAGAGGGAGATGGTTATCTGTAACCCATGCCCCCCTCCTGCCTAGGACTACAGCTCCCAGGACTGTGTGCCGTCCAGCCCCTGGGAGCGAACAGAGCTAGTTCCCCTATTCAGCCACAACTAGGAAGCAGACCCAGCCGGGGTACGGGGAGCTCTGTCACAGTATTGATTGGTTGAACGCGCTGGACTATCCTACTTTCACTTTCAGCTAATCAATGTTGTGGGAGATGGACAAGATGGTCATTTATAATGTTAAGTCTGTATTATTAATTCAGTCCTGTGTTTACATGAAATTATTAATCTTATTTATATGCAACCTACATATTCCGCAGCGCTTTATAGAAAGTGGAAAAGGCTTACAATCTATGAGGATGTGAGGTAGGCAGATATAGATCATTAGTTGTGTTGCCAGGAACACTTGCTGTCAAGGTGGAGTGACCCAGATCTAAGGCATTTATATTTCCACAATAGTGAGCTGGAAGGGTTAGACTTAGAATGCTCCTTTAATTCAACATACAAGAAATATTCAAAACTTTCCGTCTCACAACAATAGGTTTTATTACTGGGACACTCTAGGAACCATAACCACTTGAACTCATTAAAGTGGTTATGGTGCCTGGAGTCCCCAATGTTCAGTGGTAAAATGTTTTTGCAGCTGGGCAAGGCTGAGAATGTCAGCTGAGTTTCCTGTCATTGCTGCCCACCACTGGCTTGAACTGGTATGGCTAATTAGCAATAACCTTCAATGGGGGGGGGGGGCCTTCTTAGATATCAAACTGATTGAGATCCTGAACTGTGAGACAGCACTGGGGAACTTCATATACCATAACCACGTCAAAGAGTGAAAGTGATGGTGGTGCCTACGGTGTCCTTTTATCAAAAACTTGTGATTGTGAGTACTAGCATAGTTAACTAGGTATCCAAACTTATTATGTCTTGCTGGTTTCAATCTGGATTAATACTCACAGAAGGAGCGTCTGTTAGCTCCAATGAGCTAAGCTCCGCAGGGCTAGAATTCTCCGTAAACGATCTAAACCCTGCAGACCTAGCTCTGGGAACGTCTGGACTGCAGAAGTGGTGGTGACTAGCACGAGCTAGTAGTTATGGTGCTCGAACTGTTCCTTTAAAGGGACACTATAGTCACCTGAACAACTTTAGCTTAATGAAGCAGTTTTGGTGTATAGAACATGCCCCTGCAGCCTCACTGCTCAATCCTCTGCCATTTAGGAGTTAAATCCCTTTGTTTATGAACCCTAGTCACACCTCCCTGCATGTGACTTGCACAGCCTTCCATAAACACTACCTGTAAAGAGAGCCCTATTTAGGCTTTCTTTATTGCAAGTTCTGTTTAATTAAGATTTTCTTATCCCCTGCTATGTTAATAGCTTTCTAGACCCTGCAAGAGCCTCCTGTATGTGATTAAAGTTCAATTTAGAGATTGAGATACAATTATTTAAGGTAAATTACATCTGTTTGAAGGTGAAACCAGTTTGTTTTCCATGCAGGCTCTGTCAATCATAGCCAGGGGAGGTGTGGCTAGGGCTGCATAAACAGAACCCCAACCATATTTCAGACAGGAATCAGCCCCAACGCAGCTTGGTCCTCTCAGGCAGGAATCGATCCCTCTCTGCCTGTCACCGTCTTCATAAAGACACTTTTTGGCTATGATGCCTAGCTCTTTTGCCCACAAATCTTAGGACTCTTTAGCCAATCCCAAATACCAGAGAGCAGTGCAGCCAGAAGACAGGCCATTAGACTTTGGGCTCCTGAAAAGAACCATATTTGCACAATGTACCAAAAGGAACTAATTAGATTATTTATTTTTGAACTGGGTTTACCTTTTAACAACACTACAAGTAACTTATTGTGAGGGATTCAAAATTGTGCATAATACATAAGCATATAATAGAACAAAGGCAAAAAATACAAAGGAATATATATACTGTAAAATCATGAATTTTACAAAATATATAAATAATAACCAGGCTTTCACCAATAGATGGTGCGGTATCTTTTGGAATAATGAATCCCACTGAAGGAACAAGAAATAAGGAATACTGAATGGCAGTCGTTGAGTCCTAAAATAGTGGCAGCGTTTGATGCGTTGTCTCCTCCCTTGGAGAATGGATTGAACGCCAGTTACAGAGATAATCCACAACCTCAACTGTACCAAATCAAAAGACTCTGGTCACCAAAGATGGGTGATGTCAAGGATCCTGGATCTTATGGAGGATATTCATCAATTGCTTAGTATTGAAATGGAGGTTCTCTTCATCAAGACAGAATGTTTGTGAAAGGCTTTCTGACTCTGCTGGAACTGTATTGAAATTCCAACTCAATCAAAACATATAGACAGTACAAAGTAGAGATTACTTTGCCTTATATAACTGCCAGACTTTGGCAAAAGGTAGAGTTTCCACTATTTACCATTAGCAGTCAGTTGCAGCAGCGAACGGGAACAGATTGTGGAGTAACTTGTGTGATGGACAACAAATGCCCATGATACATTATTGCACATCCATGATATTAACTAGAGAAGAGCCTGTAGTCTTGCAAGATCCTCTATAGATTTTGTTTTGTACTTGTGCGAGAGTACAATAGTGACGATGGCTCTTTATAGATGATGTCATGCCAGTGAGAAGATGGCAGTGCCAAGGAGGAGCAGCTTAAGGGAAGAAAATCTTCATAGCCGCTTCCCTTTTCAGTCACCTGCACACAAACAATCACATCCCCTTGTAGGGTATTCGAGAAAAAATTCACACAGTATGCAGTAGTCAAAGCAGTGGAGAAAGACCGTGACTGTCCATAACAATTTCACGGATATGGATCCCAAGCCACAGCAACTGCAGAGTGCCTACTCCACAACAAAAGGATGGACTAGAAGACTGGTGTCTGAGAAGAGATATTAAAATTGAATCGCTAATTCTGTGGATGCAAAATGTATAACATATTAGCAGACTATTCTTCTCCATCTTACCTCCCAAACATTGTAACACAAACCTCAGGACGCACCTAGAGATGGTATTGCCCAATGTCAGTCTCTTGAAAGGTAATAGCAAATCACTTGGTACTTATTTGAAACTTGAGTACTAGTTAAGGCGAGACCCTGTTCCTAATCCCACATGGAGATGAAAGCAGAAACCCTCAACATTTTTCCAATAATTTCAAACAAGGTTTTTATTGAACCAAAAAAAACATAGGTGGTAACATTTCACAAAATAAACCTAAAAGTAACCAGGCAGCTAAGCCAGACATACCCTACAACTTCTAGTCCCAGGACAGACTGCCAAACTGGCTAGGACCAGGGCCGGATTAACATAGGGGCTGTTGGATACACTACTCTTGGGTTTGCCACCTGACTGGTATTTTACCAGCACAGCCAGTATTTGGTGCTGCCTGGCCATGCCGATATTGCAGTAATACCGGCAATACAAATGCAGATATTTTTCTCAGTATCAATAGAGATTACTCTGCAATACCAGCACCAGCCAGTAGGGTTTGCGAGAGGCAGGGATAGGAAGTTACAGCATATCCCTCCCTGCCTCTAGGGGGACACTGTGAGACATAGGGACATTGGGAGACACTAGGGACACAGTGTCTCCATGTCTCCCAGTGTCCCCATGTCTCCCAGCCAATGTCCCTAGTGTCTCAGTGTCCCCACGGCTCCCAGTTTCCCCTAGTCTCTCAGTGTCCCTAGAGTCTCATTGTCCCCATGTCTCCCAGTGTCCACATGTCTCCCAGCCAGTGTCCCTAGTGTCTGTGTCCCCATGTCTCCCAGTGTCCCTATATCTCCCAGCCAGTGTCCCTAGTGTCTCAGCATCTCATGTCTCCCAGTGAAGGATGGGGGAAAGGCAGGGAAGTGAAATATGGGGGGAAAGGCAGCAGGGAAACATGGGGACACTGAGACACTTGAGGACACTGAGACACTGTGAGACATAGGGACATTGGGTTACACATTGGGACATGGAGACACTAGGAACACAGTGTCTCCATGTCTCCCAGTGTCCCTATGTCTCCCAGCCAGTGTCCCTAGTGTCCCCATGTCTCCCAGTACCCCCAAATTATTCAGTTTCCCCATGTCTCCCAGTTGCCCCATGTCTATGTCCACAAGGGCCCCCATTTCTCAGTGTCCCCAAGTGTCTCAGTGTCCCCATGCCTCCAAGCCAGTGTCCCTAGTGTCTCAGTGTCCCCATGTCTCCCAGTGTCTGTGTTCCCATGTCTCTGTGTCCCTAGTGTCTGTGTCCACATGTATCTCAGTGTCCCCTAGTATCCTAGTGACAAGGGAAACACTGAGACATGGGGAGAAATGAGGACACAGACACTGGGAGACTAGGGGACTGAGCAACATGGGTACACTGACACTTTGATACATAGCGACATGGGGACACTGATCCCAGGCTGGCCTTCCAATTCTTTGGACAGACATGCCCCCTTTTTGGGCATGTTCGCCCCTTTTGGTAGTTCTGGTCACGTGATTCGCGTCAGTGGCCCACCCTTTTACGCCGCCAATTGACTTCCTGCTTCACTGGACACTGCTGTTAGGGGGGTATGGATTTACTTGAAAGATGAAAGCATAAATTAGAGAGAGATTAGCATAGAGTATGTGTTTTCTTATATCTGCATCCTTTGAGTTTCCCTCCAACACCATCTCCATCAGATACATGACGCTTGGGAGGTATGACTGTTTTAGTGTTTTTGGTCGATAAAATTCTGTAATTAGGCCCATCATAACTGTCAGCATCAGGCCCACTGGGCTCTTAATCTGGCCCTGGCTAGGACGTTTTACTATGTTCTACGTAAGGTATACACATTCAGAACATGCAAAGATTGTATTCTTCTGTATTCCGTCTTATTTCGAGAAACATAGAATTCTGAGAAGTGAACTTTTTATTACCTGTACTAAAGTCCTTGGACTTTGTAGTCTCACTTGATGCATTCACATCCTTGCAACATTCTTCAGAAGGTCTGCTGTTTGTGGAGCAATCTGAAAGAAATGTACCAGGAAATAAATGAAATCAAAAGCTATAAAATATTAATTTGCTTGCCTATTGGACTAGACTCTAGTTCAGCCAAGAATCCATCCCAACCCTTTGCTCATCATCTTTTAGTTAGTGACACTTGTTAAATTGGCATTCACAAAATGAAAAAAAAAATAATCCTGAAATTATTTTAAATATCTAAGTTCCCATGTCACAACTATTGGTTTAAGTAACTTACACCTGTGAGCGTGTGTACTGGCACATGTATGTAGGTAACCTAGCCAGCCAAACTACTGATGCAGCCATGAAGTCCCAGAAAGCACGTGTGAGAGGTTTTCACACTCAGAACATTAAAAGGTTTTGCCGCTCTGTATTCTGTCGGATTTGGAGACACATAGGATTCTGAGGAATTTACTTTTTTCATTTGAATTGGAGCCCTGGGTCTTTCTTCTCTTGGTTGGTGCACTTCCATCCTGGCAACATTGTTCAGAAGGACTTTTTATTGAGCAATCTATAAAAAAGTACCAGGAATTAAATCAATAGTTAAAAAATATGAAAAGGAAATACTTGGTAAGCAACATAATCATTACTGCGCAGTATTGTAGTAGAGCAGTGGTTTTCAACCAGAGTTCTGTGGTACACCCCGATGCCTTAAGCCAACTCAAAGTGTGCCATAAATATCCGCATTTCAGGAGTGTAAATGTTAAAAAGCAGTTCTATATTTTTTTAAATCAGCATTGTGATTTTCAGCTGCCAAGTAAATCTAGTAAGTCAATTTGTGCAGAAGTATACAAATCACCTTAGTAAGGCTTCAAGTCAAAGTAACATTTATGAGCTTCTGATCAAGATTCAACATAATAAAAAGTAGGCCTTGGAAAAGTGTATCTCCTGAATGTGTCCCTTGACCTGAAAGAGATCACTGGTCTAGAAAGATCACTGGTCTAGAAAGATCACTGGTCTAGAAAGATCACTGGTCTAGAAAGATCACTGGTCTACAAAGATCACTGGTCTACAAAGATCACTGGTCTACAAAGATCACTGGTCTACAAAGATCACTGGTCTACAAAGATCACTGGTCTAGAGTTCTTTGTGCTTCAGTTGTAACATCAAACCATTTAGGAATGTTTTGATATAGTAAAGGATCTTCCCAACACACATCATGGAAGAAGGCCGGAATTCTACTTAAAGGACATGGAGGCTCATATTATGCTTGATGTCTTTCTTTGTTCTTCAGCAGCAAAGAACGGATATCAAGATATTGATAGAAAAAAAACAAAAAAACAAGTACCCTCAATGGGTTAACCATATAACACATTTAGCCAATGAGAACAGTCCACATTCCATATACTCCCATGTGACCCTAAGCCACTCCTCTTTCTTTGCTGCTGCCTTAGCTAAGTACCATTTTTTTTGCTATCACTGTTTCTGTGTTTTGGCTAACATTTATTGGTATCACTGCCTAGTTAATAGTTTTGTTCTTTGTTATTTTTTACATATTTCATTTCCATTGCTGTCTAGGAGCAGGGCCCTCTGTTTTGCGTGAGTTGATTGGCTGCCTGTGTGGTTGAGCAGCTTAACAGTGCTCTCCAGAAGCTATACCTGAGGGAACACTCGGTAAGCTAGTCTACTATAGTATTTTTGTGCATTGTGCTGTAATTTGCTCTGCCCTTTGAACACTGTCTGTAACAGCTCCCCTGCTCTCAGACCCTTCCCTTCTTTCTGTGACAAGATTTTACCCAAATTCATCCCTAGTGTGGAGAGTTGCTATTTTCACTATACTCTGTCACCATGCAGGCCCCTTCTAATTTGAAGGTTAATACTGTGATGGTAAGTGAAGATATCCCCATCTTGCATACCCTTTTCCCATAAGAATAATACGCCAATAACCCACAGGTTCCAATATCGCTGGTGTCACATAATAACCCACACAAGACAAAGCTTAATGCTGGGACAAGACTGGTTTAATGGGAAAACAGGCAATCAATTTATAGAGTACATAAACTCCTCCTCTGAGCCAGCGAGATAAAGTCCTGCAGGCAGCATTCGGGAGAAAATATGGCCGCCACCCATTGTTCTAACCATGTGTATTCATATGCACGAAATGGCGGCTACCCGGGAGCTCTCAATTAGTCTGTGGTTTTCATACAAGATACACAGTGTTCTAAGTTCTAATTAGTCTCTGGGTGGTCTCGGTTCGGGAACCGAACAAAATAACGAATGGACCAGTGAAATAACAAATGAACTGGGACAGGATAGTAGAAATGAATGCAAATAGCCGAATGGTGAAGGGGCATCCCTTCACAAATACTCCTAATGCCTCTGTTCGTGCCAGTAGGCAACACCTGCCCCCTGTTCTATCTAGACACCCTACCCAGTCTGGGGAGGATGAAGCGTCACTGGAGCAGATGAACTCGGAGGAGTTCCACTCGCTCCTGGACGCTGCCATGACCAAATCAGTCGCCCAGACCATCTACACTGCTATGTCGCTCAATTTGTCCCACTCCATTACGAATGCGATCATGGCATCTAGCTTCTGGCTTGACACTCCCTAAGGCCTCTGACGATAAACCGGTGGTCCCTAAGGGCTGTAAGAATACAAATACACGTAAATACACGTAAAAGAGTCACACTCCGGGCAAAAGTGGTGCGGACATGGACGACTGGCTGATTCTTCCGATTCTGGTTTGATTCTGAGGCGTCCAATGTGATCAGCTCTATTGACTCAGAGAATTAATCTCCTGATCGCAGCTTGTCTGCAAAACCGGTAATTAGTGCCAAGGAGGTTTCGGACGACTCTGCTATCCTGGACCCGCTGGGGGAACCCCTGTGTCTGACGGACCGCCTGCACCCCGACCGGGTACCTCCATCAATTGATGCTCCTAGTGCTTTCCGAGGGCTCCAAGCACTCCACCAGACACCATAAGTACTGCAGACCCCACGAACCTCCGCAGCTTAGTTGGGGTCTCGCCATCCTCCACCCACCCTGGATCCAAGACCAGGATCCAGCTCCCAGTGGGTAGACCTCTAGTCCAGAGAGTAGGAACAGGAACAGCTCTTATAAGAGTTTAGTGATTATACTCAGGGGAGTATAGTGATTATAGCAAACCCCCAGAGTGTAGTTATTCAATCCCCCAAACATGAGCCAAGACTTCATGAAGGTGCAAGGTGATCTGAGCTTTAATGGTTCAGGTTGGCTTTTATACAATTCCTCAGGCCAGAGGCACACCTCCTGGACCTGATGGAACACCACATTACAAACTGTACAGATCAATAAGAACAATATAACAATGTCCAACACTCCCACATACAGCACACAATGACTCCCCTCTGCCTGTGATATAATTAATGTAGATAATACAATAACACAATTATCCACTGGCAGAAAAACACACATATTCCCCAAAGTACAGAAAACACCCCAAAACACAACATACTGGATGTCAGGATTACAGTATGATCCAGCACGTAGAATTGTGTAACACAGAGGGCTGATAGGTAACGTATAGGAAAAGCCAGCGGTCAGGGATGCCAGAAAACAGGGAAGACAAAATCAATGCCAAAGTCAGATAACCAGAATAAATAACGCGCTCTCGGACAACCACAAGGGAAACCTCGATAGGCCACTGAGCAAGAGAAGAACTGGGCCTAAATACCCCGCCTTTGGATCTGATTGGTTGTAACCGGCCTTTGACCCCATAGGCAGTTACCAGGTTCCTATTTGCATGATTGCTGCTCAGCACAAACCCTCCTGTGGATTGAATGCTGCTCAGCACAACTTTTCCTGTTAGGACAGTAAATACCATTAATCTAATTTTTGTGCGGCTGAATGCGTGACACATACCCCCATAAATATTACATCCGGCTGCCGTTCATGCACAAAGTCCATGTTGAAGTGCCGTTCAAATTGTCGAACGGTGTTCGACTCCAGTGGAAGAGTCGAAGTCCAGAGAAGGTAAAGTTTCAGCGTTGTTCGTGCCGTTGCGTGTCCGATTTGAGTTCCATGAACTCAAGAACAAAACACAGCTGAACTCATTCGAACAAATAGAATGGCGGCCACTTCAACTACTTCGGCTGTATCCGAAGTGCCACTTCGAAAGTTGAAAACTGTTCCAATATAATTTAAAGGGGCAGAAGCAGTGCCTTGGAGCCAAATAACTTAAAGGGGCCATAGTCACAGGGTAGGAGGCTGGCAAACAGGCTCCTCCAAAAGCCAGGGGCGAGGTTACTATCGCCACAGTCTCCTCTCCATCCAGGCGATTTTCCCAGGGTCTCTCTACTACAGGGTGCTTTAACGTCTAAATGCTACATAACTACGCTTGTGTCGTTCTTACTCCTACTCTGTTCCACTCGATTGCACAGCCAAGGAGGAACTCGCCTGGTGGCTGCAACATGAGATCAAAGATACTGACGGACCTGGCAAAGGAGTTTTGTCAATACGGTCTGTATCGCAATATATCGGTGCAAACTGAATACATTCCAGGTTTGCCCAATACAGTATCAGATTGGGATTCCAGACATCAGCAAAACGCCAGTGATTGGCAGCTGGACCGCGCAATTTTTCTACAAATATAAATGCTCTGGGGCCCGATGCATATCGATCTGTTCGCATCTCGGTTCAATTACCAACTTCTGGTGTTCTTCAGCTGGAGGCCAAACCCAGACACCAACTGGCCGTACAGACGGCTTTATGCATTTTCTTCCTTCTCCCTACTGGCTCAGACACTATTACATCTCAGACGTTCTCAGTCGTCTTCTTCCGTTCTCATAGCCCCATTCTGGACTGCACAACCTTGGTTCCCTTCGCTCATGGAGATGTATGTAGACCATCACAGACTACTCCCTGGATTCACGGACCCCGATGGGAATCCACATCCCTTTCTGGTTCAAGGACACCTCAGACTATTAGCGTGGATCCTCTCCGGGGACCCTGGTTTGTACCAAATGTTCCACAATCAACTCTTGATTTACTGGCGGGAAGATTGGGCCACGGTAACAAGACAATCCTACAACCATGCCTGGAACACATGGAGTTGTTGGTGCATGGAACAACATGTGGATCCCATATGTGCTTCTGTGAATAACCTGTTGCGTTTCTTTACCATCCTTTATGACCAAGGTTTGGCCTATCGCACTATTAGTGTGTAACGGACCGTTTCAGCATACAAGGGGAAAAATGCGTTTAGGCGATAATCCCCTTTTCCATAGACAGGCACAGCTACTGCAGAACATCAGAACTCACGAGCTGGATACGAAATAACACTCCGAACTGGAACAGCTGAACAAGAAAAGCATACAATCGGCTTACACTCTTGGCAGTCAGCTTACAATCCAATCCCCCCCAAGAACGAGACGACACTTCATTTTGAGGGTTAAGCAGGAACTCAAGACTGGGACACCCAGTCTGGCTTTTATTACCAACAAGTACATACAGGACACTCCCAGGGGGAGGATGAAATTAACCAATCACATGGATGTACCTCCCACACATTTCCTCCCCTTAGATTAACACTTAACACAATTATACTGTACACCTTTTTCCCCAATTCCTGGATGTACCCCAAATACATATGCTACACCTCCAAAACAGGTATCCCATGATAGCCCTTATTCAGGGGGACAACATATGCAAGAATCAGCCCATTCGGATAAATGGTTCAGGAGTTATGGAACTTTAAAGTATTGACCGACCGCATGGGTAAAGTATCCGAAATCAGTTCCATGCATTTTGGCCCTGCGGTCGGTCACAAACAAGGGAATGAAAACAGGCGAATTGCCTGTGTTATAGAGCCTGGAGAGGGTTAGAATGAATTCCCTTGTTTGTGGGGTTCTTTCTACCGAACGGCGGGTCATTCGGTAGTTTCCATACGAATTTCTGGAAGTATGGAGGTCTCAGCGGTGTTTGCCTAGTCAAGTGTCCGATTTTAGTTCCAGACACTCGACGGCAAAACACCGCTGTTCGGTAGTTTAAGATGGCCGCCGCCACGTGGTTGTTTCCTGAATGGCGGCCACCCAGAGGACACAGAACACATTACATGATTGCCAATTACCCGTTTGCAACATTGTTGCAAACGGTAATTGGAGGCACACTTATTCCTGGGTGGTCTGGTTGTTCGGTAGTTTCCTCAATATAATGAATGGAGTGATTCTACCGAACAATCAGATGAATGCTGTACACATATATAACCCAGGTAACTGCATACAAAAATACATACATGACATGAAAGTATTAAAGGCAGGATTACTGTACTACGCTCCACAGTCTTAAAGGGACAGTAGTCCCAAAATGTCCATTGCTGATTTTAAAGGGCCAGTAGCAGCAATACAAATTAGTACATGCCCAAATATAGTCTTTAAAGTGCAATATGTCCAGGGGCCATAGTCAGCGGGCAGGAGGCTAGCAGCCAGGCCTCTCCAGTTCACAGTGGCGAAGCTGGTTTCGCCACATAGTGTATATGTATCAGCACGATCTGGATGGTTCCCTGGTTGGTAAACATCTGTTGGTTTGTCGATTCCTACGGGGCATTAGATTTGCATGTCCACCTAAACCTCGATACACTTCATAATGGGATATGAATCTGGTTCTTAAACTGTTTGAAGCTTGGCCCAGGAATGTAAAACTCACGCTCAAACAGCAGTCAGCAAAATTGGCCTTGCTCTTGTGTTTGATATCATGCAATAGTTTCAGCGTTGGATATTGACGCACGTTCCTTTACTCCTACCAGTGCTTCTTTCAATATTTCCAGACGTACAAAATCATTGATTACTTCGGTCTTCTATCCCTCGTTTCCTCACAATGTTAACCTCTGCCCGGTGGCCTGTATTGAGGAATATGAAATACAGACTCAGTCGTTCAGGGACCTGATGTGCCACGAGTTGTTTTGGCTCTTAGACTACCCCAGCATCCCGTATCTACGGTGACGTTAGCCCACTGGGTGTCAGGATCGGGACAGGGATCCAACACGCAGAGTACAAACAGTAGCCAGATACGTATACCGGACCTTAGAATGGCCGGACTAACGTAAGTAGTACAGTATAGAATGGTCAAAGACAAGCCGAGGTCGAGGGTAACAGAAGACAGGTAAGCGAGAGACAAGCCGAATCAAGGGTAACAGAGATAAGCAGAGTAAGGTAAACAAGCCGGGTCAAAACCAAAAGGGATAATAGAATACACAAGCACTGAGTGACTAGAACAAGCTAGAACCACGACAGGGCAATGAGCTAATGAACGAAGCTCTGTTAAATACCCTGTTCAGAGCAGTAACCGCGCCTCCAAGGCGTCCTGATTGGTCCTGCAGCAATTGAGTGACAGGTCGTTCCGGAGGAGTGTCCTGATGACAACTTCCTGCCTAGATGCTGTAAAAGGCAGTCACTCCCTCGCGGCCGGCCTTGCATGACCGGATAGACCGTGGGGAAGGGAGCCATCAGGCCGTCTGGATGGAGGAACAGCTAAGTCTCTACCTCTTTCGGAGGTAGAGACCGCAGGTACCCTGACACTGGGTAAAATGTATAATGTCTTCAGCTAACATAGATACTTCAGTTTATGGTGCACATTCTACTAGAGGTGCCATGGCTTCCAAAGCTTTCACCTTGGGTTGTACACTGGAAGACCTTCTTCGAACGGCTGATTGACCTTGTGAATCGACATTTAAAGAATACTACTTTCGTCCAACAAAACATGTCTCCTCTATGGTTATTTCAAAGCTTTGAACTAGCATAATATGAGCTTCCGTGTCCATTAATAAAATTACCAAATTTGACTAATTGCATGACGTAAAGTCATGATTTTATTAAGGAAACGGAGGCGAATATTAGCCCGCCTGATACAGGTATGTTTTTCGTTCCCCCCCTCAAGGTTCACTAATGGTATTGATTTAAATCAGTTTTTTCATAGAATAGTTAACTGCGATATGCTTAAAGGATCACTATAGTGACAGGAAAATAAACTTGTTTTCCTGGCACTATAGTGTTAATAGGTCCCCACCACCCTCAGTTTCCCCCCCCCCCCCGCCGGGATGAAGGGGGAGAAAGGGGTTAATCACTTACCTTTCTCCAGCGCTGGGCTTCCTCGGCGCTGGGGAAATCTCCTCCCTCTTCCGCTGAATGCGCATGCCGGCAAGAGCCACGCGCATTCAATCAGTCCATAGGAAAGCATTACTTAATGTCACCGTTTACACTTAAAATGTGATATAGTAAGAAAGAAGGTGATTTGCGCACACAGAAAAAAAATGTGTGTTTTACCTTACACATAGAATTTTCTCAGGTAACCTCACTACAGGTTATTTGTAAGACCTATATACAGACAAATAGAATACACATAGTGTAACCTGTATAAAACAAATAGTATTATAAAGGAAATATATCTTCAAACTCACAATTTTCAGAGCCCATTCAAAGTTGGCTCTAGACTTATAGCGCTTGTCATCTCATCCTTGAGACATTCGATAGTAATATAACGCTTGGGTAATTTTAGCTGCACCGGATTTTATAAAAGACTAGCGCCACTGTGTCCTTTTTTCTGTTTTATCTTTTTTTTTTTTTTTTGTAAATTTTTTATTATGACGAACAGGTGAGTACAGAAACAAACAGTCATACACCACAACAGTGTATATACGGCAGGTCAGTTCGAAAATTAACATCAAAAGTAAGCATTTTTATCTTCTGATCATCTGATATGCAACAAGCGTCATATGGTTGTTCATTAGCCAATAAAGCGTAGGCAACTCTAGCAAAGTGACAAGCGAACAAATATAGTTAGATGCATCGTTAAAAGCTAATGCCATTCCAGTAACATCAAAAACCTCTCAATGAAAGCTAAATAATGGGATAACTTAGGGCCCCTATTCCGTGGCACCTTCAGGTGGCCCGGTTTTAAGTCTAATAGCCGGGAGAGAAGGTGGTGTTCATATTTGTAGTCATAACGAGTTGCGACATACATGGTTGAGGGCCCCTGCGTAATCCTGAGTGGGAGCAGTGTCGAGGACATGTGAGTATTTATTGATGAGCTAAGTGCATTGTGTAGCAATTGAGGGTGTGATTGTCTAGCACATACAGTGCACCACTAGGGGTGTAACCCTCAAGTCCTCGTCCTAGTCTAGGGTCCCCTGGGGGAGAACCTCCAGTGGCTACTCATGTTACAGGAGTGGTTTAGGTGAGTCTGTCCACTTCGTAAGTCCGTCAGTCAGACGCCTGATGGGGTGCCTTGGAGTGTCGCAGGGCGTATGTTATGTTCCCTTCCCCTCGTCGGTCTATTGAGTCATACTGTGGAGTCGTTGTTCAGTTCGTTCAGCGTCCTAGTCGTCCCTGTAGTCAGTTTTTTGTTTTTTATTTAATGTTTTGGGGGGTGATGGCACTGGAGCGCCTCTCTGGTATCTACTACAAAGTTCTCCTATAGTTCACGCATCCTCACAGTCAGGTACCCCCGGTCCGGCCCCCCTGGGGCAGTCCGAGCCGCCACCACTGAGTCCCAGAAATGGGTCGCGTGGGGATGAGTAAGAGACCTCGTATATTGTTGGAAGGAGAAGAAGAGGGGGGGGGGAGGGGGGGAGGGGTTGGGTTTAGATATGGCACCAGACATCAGCGCACGCTCGGTCTCTCCAAGACCGTATGAAACGGTGTGTTTCATGGTCTCCCTGCTCCTGGTCGTGAGAGGTATACATACCACGGGGTCCAGGCCTCTACATGTTTGGTACTCCTTCCTAGCAATTCTGCATATCGCGCCTCAGCCGTGTGGATGTCTTCTACTCTCTGAAGCCAGTCCGTCACAGTCGGTGGTTGTGTTTGCTTCCATTTAGCGGGAATGGATGCTTTAGCCGCATTTAGTAGGTGTCGAACTATCGACCTCTTGTATTGGGCAATTGAGCCCTCGGTGTGATGGAGTAGGGCCATTTCTATGGTGAGGTCAGGTAAGTCTCCCAGTATGGTCTTCATCTCTCGTTGTATATCCTCCCAAAACGGCTTAATCCGTGCGCAGTCCCACCAAATGTGTCTTATTGTGCCTGTGTGGGATTCGCATCTCCAACATGCGTCTGAGGATCCCGGGAATATTCTATGTAGCAAGGAGGGGGTCTTGTACCAGTGGGAAAGCAGCTTGAAGTTGACCTCCTGGTAATTGGTGCTGATGGAGCTCTTGTGCTGCAGAATCAATATCTGTTCCCATTGTGTGTCAGTGAACGTCCTATCCGTCAGCTCTTCCCATCTTCTTTTGAACGCCGTGTTCCTGGAGCGTTCTCCCGTTATTAGCCGTTGATATATGACTGAGACTCTGCCATCGGCATCCGAGTCAGTCGTGCAGAAATGTTCAAACCACGTTAGTTCCCTATGTATTGCTACCCTGTTGGGAAGGTTATAGTAAAAATGTCGTAGTTGCGCATAATGAAATCTATGCATGAGTCTGTTTTATCTTTTAATCTTAGATGGACCTGGCACCCAGACCAGTTCATTGAGCTGAAGTGGTTTGGGTGCCTATAGTGGTCCTTTAACTCAAACATGAAGTGAATGATATTATACAGTTTAGTCATTACTATTGTAACCTGGGTGATTTTCTATTGGAGCGTATTTTACCACTTGTTCTCTCTGTTCATTACAGCTTGAAACTTTACATTGGCTTCATCAGGACCAGTTCCTTCCACAGTTGCAACAGATGTATTCACAAGGATTCATTCCTCTAGAAAGATGTTGTCTCAGAGACACCATAGGGTTGACTGTCTGGTTGTGTTGATTCAGTTTTTGTTGATCATTTGGCTTCGACATTGTAGCGGATTGCATTAAGGCTGTCCTCAAAATTTATGTGTTTTAATATGCTTTCGTGTATTGCTTATTCTGTGTTCACATTGTAATATCACTACGTTTATTATACGAGTGAAACTACCGAACAATCAGACCACCCCAGGGATAAAAGTACCTCTCATTACCGTTCGCAACAATGTTGCAAACCCCTAATTGGCAATCAGTACTTTGTTCTATGAGTGGCCGCCATTCGGGATACGAACACGTGCCGGTGGCCATCTTAACTCTTGAAGAGCGGTGTTTGGTCGTCGAGTGTCTGGAACCCAAATCGGACACTCGACTAAGCAAACACCGCTGAGACCTCCAGACTTCCATATCTTCGTGCTGAAACAACCGAACGAGCCACCATTCGGTAGAAAGACTCATATGAACAAGGGGATTCACATGAAGGCAAGCAACAGCTACTTCATTCGGTATTTTCATCCGTTTATACCCACGAACAAAGACCGATCGCAAGGCCAAAACTTATGGAACTGTTTTCGGCTACTGTTCAGGCGGTCGGTTAAAACTTTACTCCTCCATAACTCCCGAACCCCTGGTCCGATCAGGGTGATTTTTGAGTATGTGGCTTACACAGATCAGGGCTATCACGGGATACCATATTTAGGGGTGTACCCTATGTATTTGGGGTACATCCAGGAACTGGGGAAATAATGTACATGGAAGTGGATTATGTGTCATGCTGAGGGGAGGAGATGTGTGGGAGGTAACATGTATTTTATTGGTTACTGTATTAATTACTGTGGGAGAATTGCTTAAAAGCAGGCATGTGAAATGAAACCTCAGTTCAGTTCTGCTCCTCATGCTGTGTGTCGTCCAGTCATTGGGTAACGTAATGGGATACCTTTGGATTACTTTACTAATCGTGGATATTATTCTCTTGGGTTTTACTACTTGTTCCTGAGCCTTACTTGGATTACCAGCGGAGATAGTCTGTGAAAGACCAGCTCTCCGCTACAGACATCACCAAGAAAGAGGAGTGGCTTAGGGTCACATGGGAGTATATGGAATGTGGACTGCTCTCATTGGCTAAATGTGTTAGATGGTTAACCCTTCGAGGGTACTTGTTTTTTCTATCAATATCTTAATATCCTTTCTTTGCTGCTGAGGAATAAAGAAAGAGATAAAGCATAATATTCGTCTCCGTGTTCTTAATAAAATCATGACTTTACTTCACGTACTTGGTAAAATCTGATAATAATCACTCAAATGTTTTCTGTGGTATGAGCTAATATTACCAATCAAACCTGGATGCAAAACCCATCAGAATCAGAGGGAAGTGTAAGCCTTTCAATGGTCACTGGAAATTACTCACTGAATGTGTTTTATTACTAACATGCCCCAGCAGTAACCGGACCTGATCGTGTTTTATTACTAACATGCCCCAGCAGTAACCGGACCTGATCGTGTTTTATCACTAACCTGCCCCAGCAGTAACCGGACCTGATCGTGTTTTCTCACTAACCTGCCCCAGCAGTAACCGGACCCGATCGTGTTTTCTCACTAACCTGCCCCAGCAGTAACCGGACCCGATCGTGTTTTCTCACTAACCTGCCCCAGCAGTAACCGGACCCGATCGTGTTTTCTCACTAACCTGCCCCAGCAGTAACCGGACCTGATCGTGTTTTCTCACTAACCTGCCCCAGCAGTAACCGGACCCGATCATGTTTTCTCACTAACCTGCCCCAGCAGTAACCGGACCTGATCGTGTTTTCTCACTAACCTGCCCCAGCAGTAACCGGACCCGATCGTGTTTTCTCACTAACCTGCCTCAGCAGTAACCGGACCCGATCTCTTAGTTTGCTCGGGTTCTTCTCCTTGCTCCATCACAGATTTAATTGGAGGTGTTGAACTGATGAATCCTGTATGTGTATGATCAGATTATTATTAATTAATTATGCTGTTATTAAATCATTTAATGCTATTGAAACTATTCTTTAGTTACACAAAGAAACCCAGGGAGACAGATTTCCTATAGAGAGGGTGAGATGTCCTTACCCAGAGAGCTGAGGGTCTGGTAATTCTCCATCATCACATCCCGGTAAAGCTCCACTCCTCCTCGGAGAAGTAAACGGCCACTTCCTCAAACTCACAGTGGTGCTGAATGAGAAATATTGTTACAAATAATCAGACAAAAAGCAGACTCTGGAGAAGGGGATACATAGTGTCACTACTGGACAGAACCTTTACCAAGTATGAGAGGGGTCACAGAGCCTATTTACAGTATGTCATTACCGGACAGAACCATTACCGGGGGATAGTGCTGGCGGTAGGTGTGACTAGGAGGTGTTATACGGTAAGTGTGACTATTAGGTATTATACGGTAGGGGTGACTATTAGATATATGGTAGGGGTGGCTATTAGATATTTTACGGTAGCGGTGACTATTAGGTATTATATGGTAGTGGTGACTATTAGGTATTATACGGTAGCGGTTGCTATTAGGTATTATACGGTAGGGGTGGCTATTAGGTATTATACGGTAGCGGTTACTATTAGATATTATACGGTAGGGGTGGCTATTAGATATTATACGGTAGGGGTGGCTATTAGATATTATACGGTAGGGGTGGCTATTAGGTATTATACGGTAGGGGTGACTATTAGGTATTATACAGTAGGGGTGGCTATTAGGTATTATACGGTAGGGGTGACTATTAGATATTATACGGTAGGGGTTATTATTAGATATACGGTAGGGGTGGCTATTAGATATTATACGGTAGGGGTGGCTATTAGATATTATACGGTAGGGGTGGCTATTAGGTATTATACGGTAGGGGTTACTATTAGGTATTATACGGTAGGGGTTACTATTAGGTATTATACGGTAGGGGTTACTATTAGGTATTATACGGTAGGGGTGGCTATTAGGTATTATACGGTAGGGGTGACTATTAGGTATTATACGGTAGGGGTGACTATTAGGTATTATACGGTAGGGGTGACTATTAGATATTATACGGTAGCGGTTACTATTAGGTATTATACGGTAGCAGTTACTATTAGATATTATACGGTAGCGGTTACTATTAGATATTATACGGTAGGGGTGACTATTAGGTATTATACGGTAGGGGTGACTATTAGGTATTATACGGTAGCGGTTACTATTAGATATTATACGGTAGGGGTGGCTATTAGGTATTATACGGTAGCGGTTACTATTAGGTATTATACGGTAGGGGTGACTATTAGGTATTATACGGTAGCGGTTACTATTAGATATTATACGGTAGGGGTGGCTATTAGGTATTATACGGTAGCGGTTACTATTAGGTATTATACGGTAGGGGTTACTATTAGGTATTATACGGTAGCGGTTACTATTAGGTATTATACGGTAGGGGTGGCTATTAGGTATTATACGGTAGGGGTTACTATTAGGTATTATACGGTAGCGGTTACTATTAGGTATTATACGGTAGGGGTGGCTATTAGATATTATACGGTAGGGGTGGCTATTAGATATTATACGGTAGGGGTGGCTATTAGGTATTATACGGTAGGGATGGCTATTAGGTATTATACGGTAGGGGTGGCTATTAGGTATTATACGGTAGGGGTGGCTATTAGGTATTATACGGTAGGGGTGACTATTAGGTATTATACGGTAGCGGTTACTATTAGGTATTATACGGTAGCGGTTGCTATTAGGTATTATACGGTAGCGGTTACTATTAGGTATTATACGGTAGGGGTTACTATTAGATATTATACGGTAGGGGTGGCTATTAGGTATTATACGGTAGCGGTTACTATTAGGTATTATACGGTAGGGGTGACTATTAGGTATTATACGGTAGCGGTTACTATTAGATATTATACGGTAGGGGTGGCTATTAGGTATTATACGGTAGCGGTTACTATTAGATATTATACGGTAGGGGTGGCTATTAGGTATTATACGGTAGCGGTTACTATTAGGTATTATACGGTAGGGGTGGCTATTAGGTATTATACGGTAGGGGTGGCTATTAGGTATTATACGGTAGCGGTTACTATTAGGTATTATACGGTAGGGGTGGCTATTAGGTATTATACGTAGGGATGGCTATTAGATATTATACGGTAGGGGTGGCTATTAGGTATTATACGGTAGGGGTGGCTATTAGGTATTATACGGTAGCGGTTACTATTAGGTATTATACGGTAGCGGTTACTATTAGATATTATACGGTAGGGGTGGCTATTAGGTATTATACGGTAGCGGTTACTATTAGGTATTATACGGTAGGGGTGACTATTAGGTATTATACGGTAGCGGTTACTATTAGATATTATACGGTAGCGGTTACTATTAGATATTATACGGTAGGGGTGGCTATTAGGTATTATACGGTAGCGGTTACTATTAGATATTATACGGTAGGGGTGGCTATTAGGTATTATACGGTAGCGGTTACTATTAGATATTATATGGTAGCGGTGACTATTAGATATTATACGGTAGCGGTTACTATTAGATATTATACGGTAGGGGTGGCTATTAGGTATTATACGGTAGGGGTTACTATTAGATATTATACGGTAGGGGTGGCTATTAGGTATTATACGGTAGCGGTTACTATTAGGTATTATACGGTAGGGGTGGCTATTAGGTATTATACGGTAGCGGTTACTATTAGGTATTATACGGTAGAGGTTACTATTAGGTATTATACGGTAGGGGTGGCTATTAGGTATTATACGGTAGCGGTTACTATTAGGTATTATACGGTAGGGGTGGCTATTAGGTATTATACGGTTGGGGTGGCTATTAGGTATTATACGGTAGGGGTGGCTATTAGGTATTATACGGTAGGGGTGGCTATTAGGTATTATACGGTAGCGGTTACTATTAGGTATTATACGGTAGCGGTTACTATTAGGTATTATACGGTAGCGGTTGCTATTAGATATTATACGGTAGCGGTTACTATTAGGTATTATACGGTAGCGGTTACGATTAGGTATTATACGGTAGGGGTGGCTATTAGGTATTATAGGGTAGCGGTTACGATTAGGTATTATACGGTAGCGGTGGCTATTAGATATTATACGGTAGGGGTGGCTATTAGGTATTATACGGTAGCGGTTACTATTAGGTATTATACGGTAGGGGTGACTATTAGGTATTATACGGTAGGGGTGACTATTAGGTATTATACGGTAGGGGTGGCTATTAGGTGTTATACGGTAGGGGTGACTATTAGGTATTATACGGTAGGGGTGGCTATTAGGTGTTATACGGTAGCGGTTACTATTAGGTATTATACGGTAGGGGTGGCTATTAGGTGTTATACGGTAGGGGTTACTATTAGGTATTATACGGTAGCGGTTACTATTAGGTATTATACGGTAGGGGTGGCTATTAGGTGTTATACGGTAGGGGTTACTATTAGGTATTATACGGTAGCGGTTACTATTAGGTATTATACGGTAGGGGAGACTATTAGGTATTATACGGTAGGGGAGACTATTAGGTATTATACGGTAGGGGAGACTATTAGGTATTATACGGTAGGGGTGGCTATTAGGTATTATACGGTAGGGGTGGCTATTAGGTATTATACGGTAGGGGTGACTATTAGGTATTATACGGTAGGGGTGACTATTAGGTATTATACGGTAGGGGAGACTATTAGGTATTATACGGTAGGGGAGACTATTAGGTATTATACGGTAGGGGTGGCTATTAGGTATTATACGGTAGCGGTTACTATTAGGTATTATACGGTAGCGGTGACTATTAGGTATTATACGGTAGCGGTGACTATTAGGTATTATACGGTAGCGGTTACTATTAGGTATTATACGGTAGCGGTTACTATTAGGTATTATACGGTAGGGGTGACTATTAGATATTATACGGTAGGGGTTACTATTAGGTATTATACGGTAGGGGTTACTATTAGGTATTATACGGTAGCGGTTACTATTAGGTATTATACGGTAGCGGTTACTATTAGGTATTATACGGTAGCGGTTACTATTAGGTATTATACGGTAGGGGTGACTATTAGGTATTATACGGTAGCGGTGACTATTAGGTATTATACGGTAGCGGTGACTATTAGGTATTATACGGTAGCGGTTACTATTAGGTATTATACGGTAGCGGTTGCTATTAGGTATTATACGGTAGCGGTTACTATTAGGTATTATACGGTAGGGGTGACTATTAGATATTATACGGTAGGGGTTACTATTAGGTATTATACGGTAGGGGTGACTATTAGGTATTATACGGTAGGGGTTACTATTAGGTATTATACGGTAGGGGTTACTATTAGGTATTATACGGTAGGGGTGGCTATTAGGTATTATACGGTAGGGGTGGCTATTAGGTGTTATACGGTAGGGGTGGCTATTAGGTATTATACGGTAGGGGTGACTATTAGATATTATACGGTAGGGGTGGCTATTAGGTATTATACGGTAGGGGTGACTATTAGGTATTATACGGTAGCGGTTGCTATTAGGTATTATACGGTAGCGGTTACTATTAGGTGTTATACGGTAGGGGTGGCTATTAGGTATTATACGGTAGGGGTGGCTATTAGGTATTATACGGTAGGGGTGGCTATTAGGTATTATACGGTAGGGGTGGTTATTAGGTATTATACGGTAGCGGTTACTATTAGGTATTATACGGTAGGGGTGGCTATTAGGTATTATACGGTAGCGGTGACTATTAGGTATTATACGGTAGCGGTTGCTATTAGGTATTATACGGTAGCGGTTACTATTAGGTATTATACGGTAGGGGTGGCTATTAGGTATTATACGGTAGGGGTGGCTATTAGGTATTATACGGTAGCGGTTACTATTAGGTATTATACGGTAGCGGTTACTATTAGGTATTATACGGTAACGGTTACTATTAGGTATTATACGGTAGCGGTTGCTATTAGGTATTATACGGTAGCGGTTACTATTAGGTGTTATACGGTAGGGGTGGCTATTAGGTATTATACGGTAGGGGTGGCTATTAGGTATTATACGGTAGGGGTGGCTATTAGGTATTATACGGTAGGGGTTACTATTAGGTATTATACGGTAGGGGTGGCTATTAGGTGTTATACGGTAGCGGTTACTATTAGGTATTATACGGTAGGGGTGGCTATTAGATATTATACGGTAGCGGTTACTATTAGATATTATACGGTAGCGGTTACTATTAGGTATTATACGGTAGCGGTTACTATTAGGTATTATACGGTAGGGGTGACTATTAGGTATTATACGGTAGGGGTGGCTATTAGGTATTATACGGTAGCGGTTACTATTAGATATTATACGGTAGCGGTGACTATTAGGTGTTATACGGTAGCGGTTACTATTAGGTATTATACGGTAGGGGTGGCTATTAGATATTATACGGTAGCGGTTACTATTAGATATTATACGGTAGCGGTTACTATTAGGTATTATACGGTAGGGGTTACTATTAGGTGTTATACGGTAGGGGTGGCTATTAGGTATTATACGGTAGCGGTTACTATTAGGTATTATACGGTAGGGGTGGCTATTAGGTATTATACGGTAGCGGTTACTATTAGGTATTATACGGTAGCGGTTACTATTAGGTGTTATACGGTAGGGGTGGCTATTAGGTATTATACGGTAGCGGTTACTATTAGGTATTATACGGTAGCGGTTACTATTAGGTGTTATACGGTAGGGGTGGCTATTAGGTGTTATACGGTAGGGGTGGCTATTAGGTATTATACGGTAGCGGTTACTATTAGGTATTATACGGTAGCGGTTACTATTAGGTATTATACGGTAGGGGTGGCTATTAGATATTATACGGTAGCGGTTACTATTAGGTATTATACGGTAGGGGTGGCTATTAGATATTATACGGTAGGGGTTACTATTAGGTATTATACGGTAGGGGTTACTATTAGGTATTATACGGTAGGGGTTACTATTAGGTATTATACGGTAGCGGTTACTATTAGGTGTTATACGGTAGGGGTGGCTATTAGGTGTTATACGGTAGGGGTGGCTATTAGGTATTATACGGTAGGGGTGGCTATTAGGTATTATACGGTAGGGGTGGCTATTAGGTATTATACGGTAGGGGTGGCTATTAGGTATTATACGGTAGGGGTTACTATTAGGTATTATACGGTAGGGGTTACTATTAGGTATTATACGGTAGCGGTTACTATTAGGTATTATACGGTAGGGGTGGCTATTAGGTATTATACGGTAGGGGTGGCTATTAGGTATTATACGGTAGGGGAGACTATTAGGTATTATACGGTAGGGGTGGCTATTAGGTATTATACGGTAGGGGTGGCTATTAGGTATTATACGGTAGGGGTGACTATTAGGTATTATACGGTAGCGGTTACTATTAGGTATTATACGGTAGGGGTGGCTATTAGATATTATACGGTAGCGGTTACTATTAGGTATTATACGGTAGCGGTTACTATTAGGTATTATACGGTAGGGGTGGCTATTAGATATTATACGGTAGCGGTTACTATTAGGTATTATACGGTAGCGGTTACTATTAGGTATTATACGGTAGCGGTTACTATTAGATATTATACGGTAGGGGTGACTATTAGATATTATACGGTAGCGGTTACTATTAGGTATTATACGGTAGCGGTTACTATTAGGTATTATACGGTAGGGGTGGCTATTAGGTATTATACGGTAGGGGTGGCTATTAGGTATTATACGGTAGGGGTGGCTATTAGGTATTATACGGTAGGGGTTACTATTAGGTATTATACGGTAGGGGTGGCTATTAGGTATTATACGGTAGGGGTGGCTATTAGGTATTATACGGTAGCGGTTACTATTAGGTATTATACGGTAGCGGTTACTATTAGGTATTATACGGTAGCGGTTGCTATTAGGTATTATACGGTAGGGGTGGCTATTAGGTATTATACGGTAGGGGTTACTATTAGGTATTATACGGTAGCGGTTACTATTAGGTATTATACGGTAGCGGTTGCTATTAGGTATTATACGGTAGGGGTGGCTATTAGGTATTATACGGTAGCGGTTACTATTAGGTATTATACGGTAGCGGTTACTATTAGGTATTATACGGTAGCGGTTACTATTAGGTATTATACGGTATCGGTTACTATTAGGTATTATACGGTAGGGGTGGCTATTAGGTATTATACGGTAGGGGTTACTATTAGGTATTATACGGTAGGGGTGGCTATTAGGTATTATACGGTAGCGGTTACTATTAGGTATTATACGGTAGCGGTTACTATTAGGTATTATACGGTAGCGGTTACTATTAGGTATTATACGGTAGCGGTTACTATTAGGTATTATACGGTAGCGGTTACTATTAGGTATTATACGGTAGCGGTTACTATTAGGTATTATACGGTAGCGGTTACTATTAGGTATTATACGGTAGCGGTTACTATTAGGTATTATACGGTAGGGGTGGCTATTAGGTATTATACGGTAGCGGTTACTATTAGGTATTATACGGTAGGGGTGGCTATTAGGTATTATACGGTAGGGGTGGCTATTAGGTATTATACGGTAGGGGTGGCTATTAGGTATTATACGGTAGGGGTTACTATTAGGTATTATACGGTAGGGGTGGCTATTAGGTATTATACGGTAGGGGTGGCTATTAGGTATTATACGGTAGCGGTTACTATTAGGTATTATACGGTAGCGGTTACTATTAGGTATTATACGGTAGGGGTGGCTATTAGGTATTATACGGTAGCGGTTACTATTAGGTATTATACGGTAGCGGTTACTATTAGGTATTATACGGTAGCGGTTGCTATTAGGTATTATACGGTAGGGGTTACTATTAGGTATTATACGGTAGGGGTTACTATTAGGTATTATACGGTAGCGGTTACTATTAGGTATTATACGGTAGCGGTTACTATTAGGTATTATACGGTAGCGGTTACTATTAGGTATTATACGGTAGGGGTGGCTATTAGGTATTATACGGTAGGGGTGGCTATTAGGTATTATACGGTAGGGGTGGCTATTAGGTATTATACGGTAGCGGTTACTATTAGGTATTATACGGTAGCGGTTACTATTAGGTATTATACGGTAGGGGTGGCTATTAGGTATTATACGGTAGCGGTTACTATTAGGTATTATACGGTAGCGGTTACTATTAGGTATTATACGGTAGCGGTTGCTATTAGGTATTATACGGTAGGGGTGGCTATTAGGTATTATACGGTAGGGGTTACTATTAGGTATTATACGGTAGGGGTGGCTATTAGGTATTATACGGTAGCGGTTACTATTAGGTATTATACGGTAGCGGTTACTATTAGGTATTATACGGTAGCGGTTACTATTAGGTATTATACGGTAGCGGTTACTATTAGGTATTAGACGGTAGCGGTTACTATTAGGTATTAGACGGTAGGGGTTGCTATTAGGTATTATACGGTAGGGGTTGCTATTAGGTATTAGACGGTAGCGGTTGCTATTAGGTATTAGACGGTAGCGGTTGCTATTAGGTGTTATACGGTAGGGGTGGCTATTAGGTATTATACGGTAGGGGTGGCTATTAGGTATTATACGGTAGCGGTTACTATTAGGTATTATACGGTAGCGGTTACTATTAGGTATTATACGGTAGGGGTGGCTATTAGGTGTTATACGGTAGGGGTGGCTATTAGGTATTATACGGTAGCGGTTACTATTAGATATTATACGGTAGGGGTGGCTATTAGGTATTATACGGTAGCGGTTACTATTAGGTATTATACGGTAGGGGTGGCTATTAGGTATTATACGGTAGGGGTGGCTATTAGGTATTATACGGTAGCGGTGGCTATTAGGTATTATACGGTAGGGGTGGCTATTAGGTATTATACGGTAGGGGTGGCTATTAGGTATTATACGGTAGGGGTTACTATTAGGTATTATACGGTAGGGGTGGCTATTAGGTATTATACGGTAGCGGTTACTATTAGATATTATACGGTAGCGGTTACTATTAGGTATTATACGGTAGGGGTGGCTATTAGGTATTATACGGTAGCGGTTACTATTAGATATTATACGGTAGCGGTTACTATTAGGTATTATACGGTAGCGGTTACTATTAGATATTATACGGTAGCGGTTACTATTAGATATTATACGGTAGCGGTTACTATTAGGTATTATACGGTAGGGGTGGCTATTAGGTATTATACGGTAGCGGTTACTATTAGATATTATACGGTAGCGGTTACTATTAGGTATTATACGGTAGGGGTGACTATTAGGTATTATACGGTAGGGGTGGCTATTAGGTATTATACGGTAGGGGTTACTATTAGGTATTATACGGTAGCGGTGACTATTAGGTATTATACGGTAGGGGTGACTATTAGGTATTATACGGTAGGGGTGGCTATTAGGTATTATACGGTAGGGGTTACTATTAGGTATTATACGGTAGGGGTGGCTATTAGGTGTTATACGGTAGGGGTGGCTATTAGGTATTATACGGTAGGGGTGGCTATTAGGTGTTATACGGTAGGGGTGGCTATTAGGTATTATACGGTAGGGGTGACTATTAGGTATTATACGGTAGGGGTTACTATTAGGTATTATACGGTAGGGGTGGCTATTAGGTGTTATACGGTAGCTGACCAGGCGGTTGCTTAGTAACAGTACATACCTGGCTCTCTCTCCCAGACTCCCCGCACTGTGTCAGGGAATGCAGACAGTGGAAGGATTACTGTGGATCGCGCCGATATGACGTCATGTATCAGGCCCCGCCCCCTGTCTCCGCGCATGCTCAGTCTGTGTCCGGGATTTGCCAGAAACCATCATGGCCGCCGCTGACTTCCTGTGTCTCCATGGTAACCGCTCGGAGGGCCGCTCTTATTACTCCGACAGTCTGACACTCCCTCCTCCCGGCGCACGACCTTCACTCCCCGGAGCGGCTGCTCACACTCAGCGCGGACTCCACATCCGGGACCTGTGACAGCTTCCGGGCGACCACACAGGAAATGACGTAATAAAGGCGGGACCGTGTGACGCATGCGCAGTCTGCATCCAGACAGAGTGTGACTGACAGACTGAGAGCTGGGAGAGCACAGAGGTAGTGGATCCAGGGCTGGGACTCCCAGTGACAGCAGGGTTAATAATATTATTATAATAAATATATAGATAGTCATAATAATAATAATAATATAGTGAGAATAATAATATATAATAATAAAAATAATATATATAGTGATAATAATACAGTAATAATAATATATAGTCATAATAATAATATATAATAATAATATAAATAATAATAATAATAATAATATATAATAAAGTAATAATAATAATATATATAGTCATAATAATAATAATATAAATAATATAGTGATAATAATACATAATAATAATAATATATAATAATAATATAAATAATATATATAGTCATAATAATAATATAAATAATAATATATAATAATAAATATATATATATAGTCATAATAATAATATATAATAATGATATAAATAATATATAATAATAATATAAAATATGTATAGTCATAATAATAATATATAATAATAATAATATAAATAATATATATAGTCATAATAATAATATATAATAATAATGTAAATAATATATATAGTGATAATAATATATAATAATAATATAAATAATATATATATATAGTCATAATAATAATATATAATAATATATAGTAATATATAATAACATAGTAGTAATAATAATAATATAGTAATAATAATAATATATAATATATATTATTATTATGACTATATATATTATTATTATTACTACTATGTTATTATATATTACTATATATTATTATATATATTATTATTATGAGTGTGTGTGTGTGTATATATATATATATATATATATAATAATATATAGTAATAATATATAATAATATAGTAGTAATAATAATAATATATAATAATATAGTAGTAATAATATATATATAGTCATAATAATAATATATAGTGATAATAATTTAGTCATAATATATAGTGATATTATACAATAATAATATAGTCATAATAATAATATATAGTCATAATATATGTGGCAGAACCAACCTCGCCTCTGGCCACTGGAGGAGCCTGGTCGCCCGCCTCCTGCCACTGGACTATGGCCCCATGTTTAACACTCTTTTTTTTCCCTGCATGAAGGCTGGTTCGTGCCTTTCTGCGGACTGTTAAAGCCATGCTACCCCAGATAGCTATGCCATGGAGCCCAGCCGTATACTGAAAGACTGTATGAAAGACTTTGGCTCCATGGCGATTGAACTGTATGTATGTGATCTGAGCGCCATCCGGTAATAATGTGCGCTCAGATCTAAGCTATCTGGGGATAGGTAGAATGTGTATGTTCTATGTTATAAATGTAACAGTATGTATTTGTATGTCTTTTATTGTCCTTTGTCTGCCATGTGGTTAATGGAGTTTTGCCTCTGTCCTTGGAGATAATTGGATTACTTCCCAATTATCTCCAGGACAGAGAGGAGGGATTGTGATGCATTGTGGGATTGTAAGCTTGTGATTGGTCAATGTCCAATATGTTTCCCAGTCTTCCATCTGGTCCCCTAGGGGAGTGTCCACCAGGTGGGAGACCTGCATAAAAGCCGGGCAGGTAGCCACAGTAAATCAGTTCTGCTTGACCCTCAAACGAAGTGTCGTCTCGTTCTTGGGGGGAATTGGATTGTATGCTGTTACAGTGCGACTGCCAGGAGTGTAAGCTGTTCGTATGGTTTTTCCTGTTCGGCTGTTTACAGCATTCGTGTGTTTCCTGTTCGTCAGTTTGGAGCATTCCCCTGGTTCCTTTTCGAGAGATTGGTGAATTCATGTGTTTGCAATTCGGGAGATTGGTGATTGCAGTAGCTGCCTGTGCATCTGAAAAGGGGAATATCGCCTAAACGTTTTTTAACCTCTTGTGTGCAAAACGGTCCGTTACAATTGGTGGCAAGCGACTGGATCATTCCCACAGCCCAGAAGGACAGCTACAAGGTAACACCATTCCCTGGATTTACAAATTGAGGGCAACGCTAGTACCTGTACAGCGCCCCTATCTTCAAAAGAAGCAACTTCAGCAGAGCAAGCATGGCACCCAGCTACACTCAGGAGCAGTTTGACAGAAGGTTTACCTCGCGGCTGGCTTTCTTTGGACCCAACCCCGCGGAGAGATGCGTGCAGCTCGTTAGGAGACATGTAGAAGAGTACTTGCAGGTCGGAGCAGGGCGGACACGTGAGTTGGCAGGTTGGGAGAGACCCCAGCGGCAGTGCGAGTTACAGGGAGCCGAAGGTGCCATCCTTCCTCCACAGCGGCAGTGTGTACCCCAGGGAGCTGAAGGTGCCGTCCTTCCTCCCCAGCGGCAGTGTGTGTCCTTAAGAGAGGAGACAGTTGGTCCCTCTCCCTAGCGGTCAAGTGAGTCCCAGGGAGCCGAAGGTGTCGTCCTTCCTCCCCAGCGGCAGTGTGTGTTATTAGGAAAGGAGACAGGTGGTCCCTCTCCCCAGCAGTCAAGTGAGTCCCAGGGAGCTGAAGGTGCAGTCCTTCCTCCCCAGCGGTAGTGTGAGTCCTAGGGAGCTGAAGGTGCCGTCCTTCCTCCCCAGCGGCAGTGTGAGTCCCAGGGAGCCGAAGGTGCCGTCCTTCCTCCCCAGCGGCAGTGTGAGTCCCAGGGAGCCGAAGGTGCTGTCCTTCCTCCCCAGCGGCAGTGTGAGTCCCAGGGAGCCGAAGGTGCCGTCCTTCCTCCCCAGCGGAAGTGTGTATAACAGGGAGGTGAAGGTACCGTCCTTCCTTCACAGCGGCAGAGTGTCCTGCAGGGAGCAGAGTCAATCGGTCTCTCACCCCAGCAACAGTACAATATATTGAAAGGGGAGACAGTCGGTCCCCCCCCTCCACCATCAGAGAGAGTGTCAGAGCCTGCTACCCCCTCTCCCCAGCGGCTGAAAGTGTTCCAGGGAGAGGAGTCTGTGACCACCTCTCCCCAGCGGCAGCTTATTTCACAAAGGGTAGACCCTATTCTCCCAGATGGGGCAGATGAGACAGTCGGTCTCGCTCCCAGCAGCAGGACAATATATTGAAAGGGGAGACAGTCGGTCCCCCCCCTCCACCAGCAGAGAGTCAGGGAGAGGAGCTTGTCATCCCTTCTCCCCAGCGACAGAAAGTGTGTAAGGGAGAGGAGCTTGTTATCCCCTCTCCCCAGCGGCAGCTTAGCCCACCAAGGGGAGATGATACGCCCCACATCAGTGCAGATGGGATGGTGGTCTCTGCACATGCCTCACAGGGACTAGGGATGGTCGGTCCTGTTCCCCAGCAGCAGGGATGTTCATCCAAAGGGGAGACAGCCTGTCTTCCCCTCCAGCAGCAACACCAGGTGCAGAGCGAGGAGCCTACTACCCCTTCTCCTCAGTTGGGCTCCAACCAGGCTACTCCCGTGGTAGCGCTGGCACCAGTGCAGAGTACCGCTGGTCTTTGCCCACTCAGCAACCCACTGATCTGGAGGTCTAGTAAACCAGAGCCAGAGCCGTGGTGGAGCCCCTGGACATGGACAGGCTACCCACTACCCCAGGTGCAGTAACCAAACTTTGTGGGTGGGCCACTCTCTGGATTATGTGTTGTGGGTGGGTTGCTGGACTAACCAGGACACTGACCAACAGGAGGTCAGATTCCCTGTTAGTCTGATTGGTAAAGGGGAGAAATATGGCGGGACCAACCTCGCCACTGGCCACTGGAGGAGCCTGGTCGCCCGCCTCCTGCCACTGGGCTATGGCCCCATGTTTAACACTGTTCTTTTTCCCTGCAGAAAGGCTGGTTCGTGCCTTTCTGCGGACTGTTAAAGCCATGCTACCCCAGATAGCTATGCCATGGAGCCCAGTGGTATACTGAAAGACTGTATGAAAGACTTTGGCTCCATGGCGATTGAACTGTATGTATGTGATCTGAGCGCCATCCAGTAATAATGTGCGCTCAGATCTAAGCTATCTGGGGATATGTTGAATGTATATGTTTTATGTGATAAATGTAACAGTATGTATTTTTATGTATTTTATTGTCCTTTGTCTGCCATGTGGTTAATGGAGTTTTACCTCTGTCCTTGGAGATAATTGGATTACTTCCCAATTATCGCCAGGACAGAGAGGAGGGATTGTGATGCACAGTGATTGGTCAATGTCCAATATGTTTCCCAGTCTTCCATCTGGTCCCCTAGGGGAGTGTGCACCAGGTGGGAGGCCTGCATAAAAGCCGGGCAGGTATCCCCAGTAAATCAGTTCTGCTTGACCCTCAAACGAAGTGTCGTCTCGTTCTTGGGGGGGAATTGGATTGTATGCTGTTACAGTGCGACTGCCAGGAGTGTAAGCTGTTCGTATGTTTTTTCCTGTTCGGCTGTTTACAGCATTCGTGTGTTTCCTGTTCGGGAGTTTGGAGCATTCCCCTGGTCCCAATTCGGGAGATTGGTGAATTCATGTGTTTGCAGTTCGGGAGATTGGTGAATTCATGTGTTTGCAGTTCGGGAGATTGGTGATTGCAGTAGCTGCCTGTGCATCTGAAAAGGGGAATATCGCCTAAACGTTTTTTAATCTCTTGTGCGCAAAACGGTCCGTTACAATATATAATAATAATATATAGTGATCATAATAATATAATATATATAGTGATAATATATAATATATAGTAATAATATATAAAAATAATATATAGTGATATTATATAATAATAATAATAATAACAGAGTGATAATAACTAATAATAATATATAGTGATAATATATCATAGTATATAGTAATAATAATATATAGTGATAATATAATCATAATATAGTGATAATTATAATATATAGTCAATAATATATAATAATATAAATATAGTCATAATAATAAGAATAATATATAATATAGTCATAATAATAATGTAAAATAATAATAGCTGATAATAATATATAGTGATAATAAGAATATATAATAATATAGTGATAGATATTAATATATAGTGATAATGTATAATAATATATAGTGATAATAGATAATATGTAGTGATAATATATAATAAGAATATATATATATATATAGTGATAATATATAATGATAAAATATATAGTGAAAATATATAATAATAATAATACATAGTGATAATATATAATTATAATATATAGTGATAATATATAATAAGAATAATATATAGTGATATTATATAATAGTGATTATATATAATATATAGTGATAATATATAGTAATAATATATAGTGATAATAGATAATATATAATAAAAATATATAGTTATAATTAATAATATATAGTGATAATATATAGTTATAATAGATAATATATAGTGATAATATATAGTTATAATAGATAATATATAGTGATAATATATAAGAATATATAGTTACAATATATATTAATAAATTATAGTGATGATAATATATAGTGATAATATGTAGTGATAATATATAATAAGCATGGAGAGCAAAAAACGGGGCACAAGAGAATACTGTGAACCAGCAGCAGCTGAAATAGCCTGCCCTTCGCTGGGTCCACGCTCAGATCTCAAGCTGGTTTTAGCTCATCTTGTGCCATTACAGCTTGAGATCTGAGCGGGGACTCACCGAAGGGCAGGCTATTTCAGCGGCTGTCCGTTCTCAGTATACTCTTCCGCCCAGGTTGTTTGCTCTCCATAAGTTTAAAGGGTAATCCAGACTTGGACCGCTTTCACACGGTGCCTAGAGAGATATCAGCTTTGCCTCACTGATGATGCCTTACAAGGCTGAAACAATCGTCTGGGGTTGCTGTGTCTCTCGTGCAGAGGGAACTTGCTGGCATTTCGGATCTGGACTGCCCGTATGGGTGGGACCAGTCTGATATGCTTCAGATATGTTTTCTCTGTGATGGCACAAGATGAGCTAAAACCAGCTTGAGATCTCAGCAGGGACCCACCGAATGGCAGGCTATTTAAGCGGCTGTCCGTTCTCAGTAGTCTCTTGCGCCCAGTTTTTTTGCTCTCCATGATTATTATATATTATCACTCCATATTATTATTATCACTATATATTATCATCACTATAATTTATTAATATACCGTATATACTCGAGTATAAGCCGACCCGAATATAAGCCGAGGCCCCTAATTTTACCCCAAAAAACTGGGAAAACTTATTGACTCGAGTATAAGACTAGGGTGGGAAATGCAGCAGCTACTGGTAAATTTCTAAATAAAATTAGATCCTTAAAAAATTATATTAATTGAATATTTATTTACAGTGTGTGTATATAATGAATGCAGTGTGTGTGTATGAGAATGCAGTGTGTGTGTATGAGAATGCAGTGTGTGTGTATGAGAATGCAGTGTGTGTGTATGAGAATGCAGTGTGTGTGTATGAGAATGCAGTGTGTGTGTATGAGAATGCAGTGTGTATGAGTGCAGTGTGTGTATATGAATGCAGTGTGTGTATGAGAATGCTGTGTGTTTGAGTGCAGTGTGTGTGTATGAGAATGCTGTGTATGAGTGCAGTGTGTGTGTATGAATGCTGTGTGTATGAGTGCAGTGTGTGTATGAGTGCAGTGTGTGTGTATGAGTGCAGTGTGTGTGTATGAATGCTGTGTGTGTGTATGAATGCTGTGTGTATGAGTGCAGTGTGTGTGTGTATGAGAATGCTGTGTGTATGAGTGCAGTGTGTGTGTAGGAATGCAGTGTGTGTGTATGAGTGCAGTGTGTGTGTATGAATGCAGTGTGTGTGTATGAATGCAGTGTGTATGAGTGCAGTGTGTGTGTGTATGAGAATGCTGTGTGTATGAGTGCTGTGTGTGTGTATGAATGCAGTGTGTGTGCATGAATGCAGTGTGTGTGTGTATGAATGCAGTGTGTGTGTATGAATGCAGTGTGTGTATGTGTGTGTGTAATGCAGAGTGTGATGCAGAGCCTTGGTGGGGGGTGGGCATTTTTATTTTGTAATTATTATTTTAATATTTTTTCATTACATTTTTGTATTATTATTATTATTTTATTTTATTATTATTTTATTATTATTTTTATTTTATTATTTTTATTTTTTTTATTATTATTAATATATATAAATTTTTTCGTCCCCCCTCCCTGCTTGCTAGCTGGCCAGGGAGGGGGGCTCTCCTTCCCTGGTGGTCCAGTGGATGGGCACTGTGTAGGAGGGGGCTGTGGGGGCTGCAGAGAGATGTTACTTACCTTTCCTGCAGCTCCTGTCAGCTCTCTCCTCCTCCGCCGGTCCGTTCAGCACCTCGGTCAGCTCCCAGTGTAAATCTCTCGCGAGATTTACACTGTGAGCTGACAGAAGAGCTGAACGGACCGGCGGAGGAGGAGAGAGCTGACAGGAGCTGCAGGAAAGGTAAGTAACATCTCTCTGCAGCCCCCACAGCCCCAGTCTGTATTATGGCAATGCAAATTGCCATAATACAGACAATTGACTCGAGTATAAGCCGAGTTGGGGTTTTTCAGCACAAAAAATGTGCTGAAAAACTCGGCTTATACTCGAGTATATACGGTATATTATATATTCGCACTAAATAATTTTGCTCTATATAATCATATTTAGTATTAATAAATAATAATATAAAGTGATAATATATATTAATAAATTATAGTGATGATAATATATAGTGATGATAATATATAGTGATAATTATAATAATATATAGTGATAATATGGAGTAATAATATATATTATATTGTAATAATAATATACATTGATAATATATATTAATATATAGTAATAGTAATATATAGTAATAATAATATATATTGATAATATATAATATGTAGTGATAATTTATACTGATCATAATATATTGTAATAATAATATACATTGATAATATATTGTAATAATATACAATGATAATACTATATGGTGATAATGATAATATTTTGTGATAATATATAAATATTTAGTGATAATATAGAATAGTGATAATATATATAGTGATAATATAGAATATATATTAATAAATTATAGTGATGATAATAAATAGTGATAATATATACTAATTATAAATATTGTGATAATATATTGTAATAATATGTAGTGATCATAATATAGAATATATGGTGATAATGATAATATATAGTGATACTGATAATAGAGATAATATATAGTGATGATAATTATAATATATAGTGGTAATATATATATAGTGATAATATGTATAATGATAATACATAGTGATATATAATATTTAGTGATAATATATATTTATTTAGTGATAATATATATAATGTATATTAATAAATTGTAGTGATGATAATATATAGTGATAATTATAAAATATATAGTGATAATTATATTTGATAATATATAGTAATGATCTTATATAATTTGTGTGACGGACCGCTGGCACTCCGACCGAGTACCTCCGCCAATGGATGCTCCTAGCACTTGCCGAGGACTCAGAGCACTCCAACCGACACCATCAGCACTGCGGACCCCACTTCCAGCGATGCAGCTGCGCCGGGGTCTCGCCGTCTCTCACCAACCCTGGATCCACGACCAGGATCCAGCTCCCAGTGGGTGAACCTCTCCTAAATCCAGAGAGCGTAGCAGGAACAAATCAAGCTCTTACAAGAGCTTACTCTGGGGAGTAAGTGATTATTGCAATCCCCAGAGTGTAGATATCCCTTCCCCCAAGCATGAGCCAAATTTCCGGTAATACTCTGCCGTCCCTAAAAACGCAAGCACTTGGGTTTTGGTGCGCGGTTGGGGCCAATTGGCAATAGCTTCTACTTTGGCGGGTTCAGGCCGCTGTTTACCTGAACCCACCCGATGCCTGAGGTACTGAACCTGTCAGGCTTAAGCGTAAGCCCTGCTGCCTGAATTCTCTCTAGTACCCTGGAGACATGTTCGAGGTGAGACTCCCATGTGCCACTGTAGATGGCTATGTCATCTAGATAGGCACATGCGAAGTCCTGAAATCCCTCTAGGAGTCGGTCAGCCATCCGCTGAAAGGTAGGCAGGGCATTCTTCATCCCAAAGGGCATAACCTTGAACTGGTATAGCCCAAATGGGGTGACGAATGCCGACTTGGGGATGGCCGCGGGTTCCAGAGGGATCTGCCAATATCCCTTACATAAATCCAGGGTAGTGAGATAATTCCCCCAGCTATTCTATCTAAGAGTTCATCTATTCTAGGCATGGGGTAGGCATCCGTTATGGTTCGGTCATTGAGCTTCCGGTAGTCGACACAGGTACCAGTACAACCCGGGGAGGCCCAAGGACTCTGGGAGGGTTCTATAACCCCTAGTTGGAGCATCTCCTGTATCTCGGAGAGCATATTGTCTCTAACGGCCGCAGGAATACGGTAGGGCTGCTGCCTTAGTGGGGTCTCTCCCTGGGTCTCCACGCGGTGGACAGCAGCTGAGGTGTACCCAGGTAAGGCAGAAAACATGGCCCGGTATTCCTGAAGCAGCTGAGAGGCCTCGCCCTTTTCCCGGGAGGTTAACGTCTCTCCCAGCTGTACCTGATCTGATCTATGGAGTTGGGGCTGGGTGCTAGTAAGTCTGGTAAGGGCAGCCTCTCGTTGTCCTCACAGGCAGGGGCGCATACGGCTGCCACATCGCCTGTCCGTTCAAAATAAGGTTTCAGCATGTTCACATGAAAGGCTCTTCTGATCCTTTCATCTGAACACTTGCTGACTATGTACGTGGTGTCACTAATTTTCTCCACCACCTTAAAAGGCCCCTGCCATGCAGCCTGAAGTTTGTCCTTTTTAGAGGGCTTCAGAGCAAGCACTCGCTGCCCTATTTCCAAGACTCTTGAGCCCCCCTATCGTCCCATCGCTTCTGGCGGCTCTGGGCCGCTTGCAGGTGCTCCCGGACTGATTCTGTGAGCGCCTGCAAGCGGTCCCGGAACTCCAGAACATACTGCACGATAGGGACTCCCTCCTCACCTGTATTGCCCTCCCAGTGTTCTCGAATAAGGTCTACGGGTCCCCGAACTTTTCTCCCGTAGAGAAGTTTGAAGGGGGAGAACCCTTTAGAGGCTGGAGGCACCTCACGGTAGGCTAACAGGAGGTGAGGGAGAAACCTTTCCCAGTTTGAATAGGACGCTGTGAACGTTCTAAGCATCTGTTTAAGGGTACCATTGAAACGTTTACATAGCCCGTTTGTCTGGGGATGGTACGGAGAGCTGAACAGGGGTTTGACACCACAACTTTGCCATAACTGCTGGGTCACAGTTACGGTAAACTGGGTTCCCTGGTCAGATAAGATCTCCTTGGGGAAGCCCACCCGAGTAAAAATCTTGATTAATGCCTCAGCTACGGTCTCCGCTTCGATGTTGGACAGGGCTACTGCCTCTGGGTACCAGGTAGCATAGTCTACCACGGTGAGGATGTAGCGCTTCCCGGAGGTGCTGGGCTTGCTAAGTGGGCCTATAAGGTCTATAGCTACTCTGTGAAAGGGTTCCTCAATGATGGGTAATGGGTGAAGCTTGGCCCTTTGGCGATCTCCCCTCCTCCCTGTCCTTTGACACACGTCACAGGTCCTGCAATAAATTTTTATATCTTGGGATATCCCTGGCCAGAAAAAGGTTTGGGTCAACCTATCTTTGGATTTGGTAACCCCAAATGGCCGGCTAAGGGGATATCATGACTCAACTTAAGTAATTCTGCCCTGAACTTCCGGGGTACCACTAACTGCCGCTTAGAGACTTGGGTGTCCCCGCTCCCCCTGTGACCCGGTATAACAAGCCCTTATCCCATTCAAAACGCTCCTGACTCTGATCAACCTGAGGTTTGTCGGCCTTCCTTCGGTTCCCTGCTAGTGTGAGCTCACCCCTTTGCTCTTGTTCAAAACCTGCAGGGGTATCACAGAATGGGGTGGGGGTAGGGGACAGAACTGAGGGTCCTACCTGAGGTTCCTCGGAGTGCGCTGGTTCTTCTCTGCGACCTTGAGCTCTGGTAGTCACGGGAAATGACTCAGTCATTGAGCTGCGAGTGAGCTGGGAGGTCATGCACACCACATCGTTGCCTAGTAATACATCCGCAGGAAGGTCTTTCATAAGTCCAACATCCAAATGCTTGTTTCCCGAGCCCCAATCCAGGTGGACTCGGGCCATGGGGAGCTTGTGTATGGCATCCGTGCATCCAGCATTGGGCTGCCCGGCGTATCTAAAATGCCCATTCTGTGAACGAATCTCGGCCTCCTTTTTCTGAGTGCCCGAAACTTCCTCCGGTATGCCTCCCAGGTGACTGCAAAACAGGCTAGTAGAATTTCTTTGATTTTATCGTAGTTCTGGATATCCTCGTCAGGTACGGCCCGGTAAGCCTCTGCTGCCCGCCCTGAGAGCTTGCTGCTGAGCACCGCATCCCAGTTCTCCACTTCCAGCCCCTCCAATATACACTGCCTTTCAAAATCTTGCAGGTAATTGTCAATGTCTGTTTCCCCATCCACAAAAGCTTTAAAGGCTGCATAATAATTTTCTTTGGGCGGCTATTTGTATATCCCGAGGGAGATAGGGAATCCCCCTGCGACGATCCTGCTCTTGAGTCCTGAGCACGCTGGGAATCTTTGGCATGAGTGATTATCTGTACCACTGCCTCTTGTGATGGATTGGGCCCCAGTAGACTGATCATCCATCTCACCTCCCTCTGGAACTTGTTTTCCTCTGGCTGCTCTCCTTCGATGCTGCTGGCTCTGTCACTCTGCCTTAGTTCTGCAATTAGCGTGGCTTTGTTATTGTTGCTTCCAGCAAATATTTTAGTGTTGTCCTCTATAGTAGCTCATACTGCTGAGCCATTCGGTATATTGCGGTTCGGGACGTCCATTCGAGCTGCGAATCCCGCCGCTTGCCACCAGTTGTAACGAACCCTGAAGTGGTAGCTATGGTTCTTATGGTCGGTTGTTAAGAAACGAAATCCTCTAGTACAGCTTTCCCCAAGTAGTAATCAGGTACCCAAACACCAGCCGAAACATGATGAAGGGTGTAACAAGACTGATGTTTATTGAGACCACACAGGCTTTTATGGAGGTCCCCTTGCAGGAGGACCTCCCACAGTACACAAACTAAATAGCCAATCATACGGTACAGTTACACTTAAACACTCCCTGTCTCCGCCTGTGAGATAAGTTAAGGAATAACCCAATTATCTCCAGGCGAAGTGCAAAATTTTCCCCAAAACTCAGAACACCCCTTTATGCTTAAGGTATCCCCACAAATGTCACATCCCCTGATAGCCCCGATCTGGGGGAACAACATATTAAATTTTCACCCAGATCGGTTCAGGGGTTTTAAAAAAAAAAGTGTGGAAGCGACCGCACACGAAGCTCTTGCCCAAAATAGTTCCACGAATTCAGCGTGTGCGGTCGGTTAATTCTGAAAATGTCAAATAACTCCATAATCCACGAACGGAGCCTCCTGGCACATAGGAGCAGTTGTTCCCCTCATACGAATACATCAAAGTACCGAAAAGCGCTCTCCTAGCTGTTCAGGAAATACAGTTCCATCGTTCGTATGTTTGAGACCGGTGTTCGGGAAGTCGAGTGTCCGATTTTAGTTCCAGACACTCGGCGACCAAGTCTTTGTCCCGAACAAACAAGATGGCCGCCGTTTTCTCCGCCACGTGGCATTCGTATATACGAATGGCGGCCACCCTGAGAGAGCGCTTAATTGACGGGCTCCTTTGAAGTGAATGAGCCAGTAGGGTGGTCTGTGTTCGGTAGTTTCAATCTACTGAACCAATGTGGCATAAACTAACCGAATAAACTAAACAGATGAATGCTCAGAGAAACCTTGAACTCCCGGTGGGTTTTCTCACAATATGTAGTGATAATAATATATACTGATCATAATATATAATAATACACATTGATAATATATAGTGATAATAATCATAATATATAGTGATATATAATCTAGAAAGAGACTGACTAATTCTGTTCTATAATACAAAAGTGAGCACACCCCTCACATTTTTGTAAATAGTTCATTATATCTTTTCTTGTGACAACACTGAAGAAATTACACTATGCTGCAATGTAAAGTAGTAAGTGTACAGCCTGTATAACAGTGTAAATTTGCTGTCGCCTCAAAATAACTCAACACACCGCCATTAATGTCTAAACCGTTGGCAACAAAAGTGAGTATGTCCAAATTGGGCTTAATAAGCCATTTTCACTCCCCGGTGTCATGTGACTCATTAGTGTTACAAGGTTTCAGGTGTGAATGGGGAGCTGATGCGTTAAATTTGGTGTTATTGCTCTCACACTCTCTCATACTGGTCACTGGAATTTCAACATGGCACCTCATGGCAAAGAACTCTGAGGATCTGAAAAAAAGAATTGTTGCTCTACATAAAGATGGCCTAGGCTGTAAGAAGATTGCCAAGACCCTGAAACTGAGCTGCAGCACTGTGGGTAAGACCATACAGCGGTTTCACAGGACAGGTTCCACTCAGAACAGGCCTCCCTATGTTCGACCAAAGTAGTTGAGTGCACGTGCTCAGTGTCATATCCAGAGGTGGTCTTTGGGAAATAGACGTATGAGTGCTGCCAACGTTGCTGCAGAGGTTGAAGGGGTGGGGGGCCAGCCTGTCAGAGCTCAGACCATATGCCACACACTGCATCAAATTGGTCTGCATGGCTGTTGTCCCAGAAGGAACCCTCTTCTAATGATGCACAAGAAAGCCAATGAGACTAAGATAAACTTATTTGGTTCAGATGGTGTCAAGCGTGTGTGGCGGCAACCTGGTGAGGAGTACAACGACAAGTGTGTCTTGCCTACAGTAAAGCATGGTGGTGGGAGTGTCATGGTCTGGGCCTGCATGAGTGCTGCCGGCACTGGGGAGCTACAGTTCATTGAGGGAACCATGAATGCCAAAATGTGCTGTAACATGGCATGATCCCCTCCCTTTGGATGACTCTGCTGCATGGCAGTATTCCAACATAACGACCCCAAACACACCTACAAGATGATAACTGCCTTGCTAAAGAAGCTGAAGGTAAAGGTGATGGACTGGCCAAGCATGTCTCCAGACCAGCTCTGTGATGTCGTCATGGAGGAGTGGAAGAGGATTCCAGTGGCAACCTGTGAATTCCATGCACATAAGGGTTAAATCAGTGCTGGAAAATAATGTTGGCCACACAATATTAACACTTTGGGCCCAATTTGGAAATTTCTATTTAGGGATGTACACACTTTTGTTGCCAACGGTTTAGACATTAATGGCTGTGTGTTGAGTTATTTTGAGGGGACCACAAATTGACACTATTATACAGGCTGTACACTTACTACTTTACATTATCGCTGAGTGTCATGTCTTCCGTGTTGTCAGATGAGAAAATATAAAAAAAATTTACAAAAATGTGAGGGTGTTTTCTCACTTTTGTGAGATACTGTATATAGTGTAATAGATATAAATTATTACCACTATTATATATTATTATCTATCACCATGCCAGGCAGAGGATATATAGAGAGAGTATAGATAGCAATATATAGAGATATAGGGATTATAGTAATATAAGATACTCAGTATGGCTATATCGGTGTATAGATAGCAATATATAGAGATATAGGGATTATAGTAATATAAGATACTCAGTATGGCTATATCGGGGTATAGATAGCAATATATAGAGATATAGGGATTATAGTAATATAAGATACTCAGTATGGCTATATCGGTGTATAGATGGCAATATATAGGGATTATAGTAATATAAGATACTCAGTATGGCTATATCGGTGTATAGATAGCAAGATATAGGGATTATAGTAATATAAGATGCTTGGTAAGGCTATATTGGTGTACAGATAGCAATATAATGGAAAAAAATGTCATACTTCCGATATTTTACTTTCCCGGTAACGGGCCATGGCAGTACTACTCCAGGGTTAGCTCCTCTCCTCACTTCCATTGGACAGGACTAAATTTTAGCCCATAAAAGGCTACATGACCACAATACCCCAGTTTGTAACAAGCCAACAACCAGGAAGGGTGCCTAGTGCTAAAGGTATTCTGAGATGACCATATAGCTGCTCTGCAGATCTGATAAGAAGAGACTTGTGCAACAGATGCCCAGGAAGTGGATAGAGCTCGGGTGGAATGGGCTTTCAGACCTTGAGGAACCGGAAACCATTTTGTCTCGTAAGCCTTAGTAATGACCAAGACCAGCCACAGAGAGATGGTTTTAGGAGATGCTTGCAAGCCCTGATCATGCCCTCGAGGGAGGATAAAAAGCCTAGAGGATCTCCTCCAGCTGCCAGCTCTGTCAAGGACCGATAAACAGCGAACCACATCCAGGGTGTGAGACAGTCGTTGTGAAGAAACTACTCCTTGTATGCAGTAATTTAAAAATGTCGATAAAATGTAGATAAAACTACCGAACACCGACTACCCCCTGGCTCATTAACTTCAAAGAAGACCGCAAATTAAGGGTTCTCTCTGTGTGGCCGCCGTTCGTATAGCCGAACGCCACGTGCGGGAGAAAACAGCGGCCATCCTGGTCGCACGAAAGGAGACAGCGGGACTTGGTCGTCGAGTGTCTGGAACTAAAATCGGACACTCGACTTCCCGAACGACAGTCAACTTCGCGAAGGCCTGCTTCTCTTCACCGACCAGCCAGGAGAGCGCTATTCAGTAGGTTTGTTCCCACGAACTTGGGGAACAAACGCTACCTATGAGCCAGGGGATCCGTTCGTGAATTTGTTCTGTTTTTAGACTTCCCAAAAGACACGGACCGCACTGCCTAATTTAATGGAACTCTTTCTGGACAGGAGCCTCGTGTGTGGTCGGCCAAATTAAGACTTCCATGGAACTCCCGAACCCCTGAACCGATCTGGGAGATTTTTAAATATGTTGGTCCCCCTGATCAGGGCTTTCAGGGGATATGACTTTTGTGTGGTTTCCATGGGGTTGGGGGTACTTTCTGTGTTTTGTAGAAATGTGTGTTTTTTGGTTTGGAGATAATAGAGTCAAGCACCATACTAAACTCAATTATCTCCAAGGCACAGGGGAAAGACTACATTATTTTATGTAGGAGTTTCCTGGACCCGAGAGCCAATGTAACTGCAGAATGTATTTTGTCATTGTCCCCTCTCAGGTCCAGTGGGGAATGCCCCTGGAATATGTCATCGTAAACCCTGTACATTTGTAACTGCATATAAACCAGCCAGTTGGCCAGAATAAAATCACTCATGTTATACCCTTCATCTAGTCTAGGCTGATGTTTGGGTAGCCGTCTGATTTGCTTGGTTAATTTGCTGTATTTCGTCTGGAGAACGTTCGAATCAACACCCGAACTGCGAGCTATAATAACTCGACCTCTAGCAGTTTGAGAGGGAACAGACGAACGGGTATTTGAAATACCAGCGTTCGTTACAGTCGTTCCTCCTCAGATGAAGGAGATGGGAAGAAAGAAGGCAAGATGATCTCTTGGTTCATATGAAATGACGAAACCACTTGAGGCCTGACCTCTGGAACTGGTCTCAGAATCACCGTATCCTGTTGGAACAAGATAAAAGGTTCGTCTGATGAGAGAGCTGCCAATTCTGAGACTCTTTTACCTGAAGTCAAGGCGACTAGAAGAAACGTTTTAATAGTAAGGAGCATAACTGGAATCTCTGTTATGGGTTCAAATGGGGAACCCTGTAGGGCCGACAGGCCAAGTGGCAAGTCCCAAGGACGAGAAATGGACTTGATTGGAGGTCTGATCTGCATGACAGCCTTCATAAAATGAGTCACATGAGGGTTTAGTGCCCATCGTACACCAGATAAAGCTGAAAGGGCCGAAATGTGGACCTTCAGAGTGTTTAGGCGGTCTTGCAGAAACCACATGAGATCTACAGGAAAGAAGGACCCTGGGGAAATACCTTTGTTAGATGCCCAGTCAGAGAAGATGTCCCAAATACGGTAATAGGCGCAGCCAAAGTATTCAGTTTCCTTGCCTGAAGCATAGTTGAAATCACCACATCTGAGAACCCTTTCTCTTGTAATCGCCTCCTTACAGACTTCATGCCATCAGCTGGACGGTTTGAGGAGCAGGATGGAACAGAGGACCCTGAGACAGCAAGTCCTCTCTCAAAGGCAGATGAAGTGGGCTCTCCATGGAAAAGTTTAACAACAGTGGGAACCAGGGTCTCCGTGGCCAATACCGGAGAACTGCAATCACCACTACATGTTCCCTTTAAATTCTCCATAGGAGGGTGAAGATAAGGGGAATTGGGGAAACAGATACCCCATCCGGAAATTCCAAGAACCTCTGAACCTGTCTTTTCTGGAAGTTGGCCATCATGTCTATTTCTGGAGAGGATTGACCGGCTTTCCATGGCTGGCTACGCAAGGACTGTCTTCCAGGTCTATATTGCCTTGAGTCTCTGAATGACCTCCTGTCAGCATTAGAGGATCTTCTGTTGCTCCTGTTGGCAATAAGGCTTTACAGCTTTCTGCAGCCTTTTTTATGCACTCATCCAGCTGATGTCCAAACATAATGTCACCCTGAAAAGGTAGTGAGCAGAGACTATTTTTGGATGCGGTGTCTGTATCCCAGGCCTTAGCCAGAGTGCTCTACGGGCCAGCAACATTCAGGGCCATGGACCTAGTTATGTAGCATACAAGATCCACCGAGGCATCGGAGCAAAAATCTGCCGCTAGACTGTCTTCCACAGCTCTGATGAGACGTGATCTACTCACTCCATCTTTGAGGTTAGCTTCCAGATCATCTGCCCATTGTTTAAGGGCCCCTTGAAATGGAAGTTAAGGCAGCTGCTGGGTGCAGACTAGCTCCTGCTGAAATGTAGGGCTTGAAAATGTTAGTATCAATCCTCTTCTCCATAGGTTCTTGAAGCGGGCCACAGGTAACCCGACCGGTTACCTCCGCTAATACCTTCCTTCAGCCACTCAGGAACCACTTTAAAATATACAGAGATCCATTTCCCCCCAGTAACTGGACCACACATGGTCCTGGAGGTACAACACAATTTGTTTGATCCACACAATTTTATGGATGCACTTTTATGCATATCCCAATGCAAGGGATCTTCATCCCAAACCACCATGGGTCGTATCCCAGGAGCCTCGGTACCTAGGAGCCAAAGCGCGGGAAAGGCGGATTGTTGTCCCTTTTTCTCCCATGTACAGAAAGCCCGCCATACATGCAAGGGGTCCTGTTCCTATGGCACTCAAGCACAGAAAAGCCCGGCAAGCTAGCCAGTGCCCCAAAGGTATCCCCACCACCCTCAGGCGACTTCACAATGGCACATTCCTTGATCAATCTCCGTTCGCAAATAATGACAGAAGGCACTCTTTTGATTCCAAATTGAGGGAATACATTTTAAAAATTGAAAAAATATTTGACATACCTTGTACCTCTAGATTGTGACCTATTTATTTTCTTGGCAAGTGAGGCCATGAAGACACAATACCTGAGCAGCTGGAAAAAGCCCGTTAGGGACTAATATTCAGACAAAACAAAAAAAAAAAATTGCAATTCATCTAATGCAAGTTAAAAAATAATCATAAGTAATCCTAAAAAAGTAGAACTTGCCTTATTGCACGGAAAACCAAAACGATCTGCAGAGACCAGAGCACTGTATAGCGTGCAGGACAAATATCAGATTGCCTCCAGGTTTAATAGGAAGGGGGCGGGGGGGGATGCTAACAGGTATGAAATTCACCTCTGTTGAGCTCTGTAAGAGTTCCTCAGCTGCCAACCTGTTCCCATCAGCAGAAATACGGTACCCATAAGGATTTAACCGACATTGCAGAGTTCCTAGTTGCTACCCAAGGGTCACTGCAGCAAGCAACCCCGGTCACTAAGGGGGGTTCTGCAGGGGGTCGCCCTTGGTAAGGTGCCATATACTGTAGCTTATGGGAGAAGAGAGGCTGAACTAATCCCAGGAAAAAGAATTAACAAGTCCCAGGTATAATGAAATATCCCACAGGGAAAATCCAAGGGAGTGTGGACAGGAAAAGAACTGGGTATTATGTTCATGTGGTTTTTTTATGGGCTAAAATTTAGTCCTGTCCAATGGGAGTGAGGGGAGGAGCTAACCTTGGAGTAGTGCTGCCATGGCCGGGAAATAGAGATATAGGGATTATAGTAAAATAAGATGCTCAGTGTCACTATATCGGTGTATAGATAGCAATATATAGAAATATAGGGATTATAGTAATATAAGATACTCCGTATAACAATGATGTCAAGTCCTGTATACAAACAGCTGTCAGAGATAAATAGGAAAATGTCTCTTTTTACAGATCATCAGATTAAACTGTGATAATGAACACAGACAGGAATCGGGTGACTGAGGAGATTTTTAATCTAACCCTGGAGATCATCTACCTGCTGGCTGGAGAGGTGAGGGATTCTGGGTAATGTTATTATGGAGATCATCTACCTGCTGACTGGAGAGGTGAGGGATTCTGGGTAATGTCACCATGGAGATTATCTACCTGCTGACTGGAGAGGGGAGGGATTCTGGGTAATGTCACCATGGAGATCATCTACCTGCTGACTGGAGAGGGGAGGGATTCTGGGTAATGTCATTATGGAGATCATCTACCTGCTGACTGGAGAGGTGAGGGATTCTGGGTAATGTCAGTATGGAGATCATCTACCTGCTGACTGGAGAGGTGAGGGATTCTGGGTAATGTCAGTATGGAGATCATCTACCTGCTGACTGGAGAGGTGAGGGATTCTGGGTAATGTCAGTATGGAGATCATCTACCTGCTGACTGGAGAAGTGAGGGATTCTGGGTAATGTCAGTATGGAGATCATCTACCTGCTGACTGGAGAGGTGAGGGATTCTGGGTAATGTCAGTATGGAGATCATCTACCTGCTGACTGGAGAAGTGAGGGATTCTGGGTAATGTCAGTATGGAGATCATCCACCTGCTGACTGGAGAGGTGAGGGATTCTGGGTAATGTCATTATGGAGATCATCTACCTGCTGACTGGAGAAGTGAGGGATTCTGGGTAATGTCAGTATGGAGATCATCTACCTGCTGACTGGAGAGGTGAGGGATTCTGGGTAATGTCATTATGGAGATCATCTACCTGCTGACTGGAGAAGTGAGGGATTCTGGGTAATGTCAGTATGGAGATCATCTACCTGCTGACTGGAGAGGTGAGGGATTCTGGGTAATGTCATTATGGAGATCATCTACCTGCTGACTGGAGAGGTGAGGGATTCTGGGTAATGTCATTATGGAGATCATCTACCTGCTGACTGGAGAGGTGAGGGATTCTGGGTAATGTCAGTATGGAGATCATCTACCTGCTGACTGGAAAGGTGAGGGATTCTGGGTAATGTCACCATGGAGATCATCTACCTGCTGACTGGAGAGGTGAGGGATTCTGGGTAATGTCACCGAGGAGATCATCTACCTGCTGACTGGAGAGGTGAGGGATTCTGGGTAATGTCAATATGGAGATCATCTAACTGCTGACTGGAGAGGTGAGGGATTCTGGGTAATGTCAGTATGGAGATCATCTACCTGCTGACTGGAGAGGTGAGGGATTCTGGGTAATGTCAGAATGGAGATCATCTACCTGCTGACTGGAGAGGTGAGGGATTCTGGGTAATGTCATTATGGAGATCATCTACCTGCTGACTGGAGAGGTGAGGGATTCTGGGTAATGTCATTATGGAGATCATCTACCTGCTGACTGGAGAGGTGAGGGATTCTGGGTAATGTCAGTATGGAGATCATCTACCTGCTGACTGGAGAGGTGAGGGATTCTGGGTAATGTCAGTATGGAGATCATCTACCTGCTGACTGGAGAGGTGAGGGATTCTGGGTAATGTCAGAATGGAGATCATCTACCTGCTGACTGGAGAGGTGAGGGATTCTGGGTAATGTCAGTATGGAGATCATCTACCTGCTGACTGGAGAGGTGAGGGATTCTGGGTAATGTCAGAATGGAGATCATCTACCTGCTGACTGGAGAGGTGAGGGATTCTGGGTAATGTCAGAATGGAGATCATCTACCTGCTGACTGGAGAGGTGAGGGATTCTGGGTAATGTCAGTATGGAGATCATCTACCTGCTGACTGGAGAGGTGAGGGATTCTGGGTAATGTCAGTATGGAGATCATCTACCTGCTGACTGGAGAGGTGAGGGATTCTGAGTAATGTCAGTATGGAGATCATCTACCTGCTGACTGGAGAGGTGAGGGATTCTGGGTAATGTCAGTATGGAGATCATCTACCTGCTGACTGGAAAGGTGAGGGATTCTGGGTAATGTCACCATGGAGATCATCTACCTGCTGACTGGAGAGGTGAGGGATTCTGGGTAATGTCACCGAGGAGATCATCTACCTGCTGACTGGAGAGGTGAGGGATTCTGGGTAATGTCAATATGGAGATCATCTAACTGCTGACTGGAGAGGTGAGGGATTCTGGGTAATGTCAGTATGGAGATCATCTACCTGCTGACTGGAGAGGTGAGGGATTCTGGGTAATGTCAGAATGGAGATCATCTACCTGCTGACTGGAGAGGTGAGGGATTCTGGGTAATGTCATTATGGAGATCATCTACCTGCTGACTGGAGAGGTGAGGGATTCTGGGTAATGTCATTATGGAGATCATCTACCTGCTGACTGGAGAGGTGAGGGATTCTGGGTAATGTCAGTATGGAGATCATCTACCTGCTGACTGGAGAGGTGAGGGATTCTGGGTAATGTCAGTATGGAGATCATCTACCTGCTGACTGGAGAGGTGAGGGATTCTGGGTAATGTCAGAATGGAGATCATCTACCTGCTGACTGGAGAGGTGAGGGATTCTGGGTAATGTCAGTATGGAGATCATCTACCTGCTGACTGGAGAGGTGAGGGATTCTGGGTAATGTCAGAATGGAGATCATCTACCTACTGACTGGAGAGGTGAGGGATTCTGGGTAATGTCAGAATGGAGATCATCTACCTGCTGACTGGAGAGGTGAGGGATTCTGGGTAATGTCAGTATGGAGATCATCTACCTGCTGACTGGAGAGGTGAGGGATTCTGGGTAATGTCAGTATGGAGATCATCTACCTGCTGACTGGAGAGGTGAGGGATTCTGAGTAATGTCAGTATGGAGATCATCTACCTGCTGACTGGAGAGGTGAGGGATTCTGGGTAATGTCAGTATGGAGATCATCTACCTGCTGACTGGAGAGGTGAGGGATTCTGGGTAATGTCAGTATGGAGATCATCTACCTGCTGACTGGAGAGGTGAGGGATTCTGGGTAATGTCAGTATGGAGATCATCTACCTGCTGACTGGAGAGGTGAGGTATTCTGGGTAATGTTAGTACGGAGATCATCTATACTTACAAGTGGACATTTGTAGACGGGACGAGAGAGCTCCGGTGATTCAGATGCCGTTTGGACTGTTCCAGTTATTGCTTAGCGCTGAATACCCTTTAGCTTTTTCGACTAATAGAAATTGTGTCTCAATTTCCAAAGGCTGAACTCAGTGCATATACACTGCACACAAAAATAAAGGGAACACAAAAATAACACATCCTAGATCTGAATGAATTAAATATTCTTCTGAAATACTTTCTTCTTTACATCCAACTTTGATGTAATGTCCTTAAAACAAGTCAAAATTAGGCTAAGTAGTGTGTGTGGCCTCCACGTGCCTGTATGACCTCCCTACAACGCCTGTGCATGCTCCTGATGAGATGGCGGATGGTCTGAGGGATCTCCTCCCAGACCTGGACTAAAGCATCTGCCAACTCCTTGGTAGTCTGTGGATGGAGCGAGACATGATGTCACAGATGTGCTCAATTGGATTCAGGGCTGGGTGAATGGGCGGGCCAGTCCATAGCATCAATGCCTCATCTTACATTAGGTCTAGCATTGTCTTGCATTAGGAGGAACCCAGGACCAACCGCACCAGCATATGGTCTCACAAGGGGTCTGAGGATCTCATCTCGGTACCTAATGGCAGTCAGGCTATCACTGTGCGGTCCCCCAAAGAAATGCAACCCCACACCATTACTGACCCACTGCCAAACCGGTCATGCTGGAGGATGTTGCAGGCAGCAGAACGTTCTCCACGGTGTCTTCAGACTCTGTCACGTCTGTCACATGTGCTCAGTGTGAACCTGCTTTCATCTGTGAAGAGCACAGGGCGCCAGTGGCGAATTTGCCAATCTTGGTGTTCTCTGGCAAATGCCAAACGTCCTGCACCTGTGAACGTCGGGCCCTCATACCACCCTCATGGAGTCTGTTTCTGACCGTTTGAGCAGACACATGCACATTTGTGGCCTGCTGGAGGTCATTTTGCAGGGCTCTGGCAGTGCTCTTCCTGTTCCTCCTTGCACAAAGGCGGAGGTAGCGGTCCGGCTGCTGGGTTGTTGCCCTCCTACGACCTCCTCCACGTCTCCTGATGTACTGGCCTATCTCCTGGTAGCGCCTCCATGCTCTGGACACCACGCTGACAGACACTGCAAACCTTCTTGCCACAGCTCGCATTGTTGTGCCATCCTAGATGAGCTGCACTACCTGAGCCACTTGTGTGGGTTGTAGACTTTGTCTCATGCTACCACTAGAGTGAAAGCACCGCCAGCATTCAAAAGTGACCAAAACATCAGCCAGGAAGCATAGGAACTGAGAAGTGGTCTGTGGTCACCACCTGCAGAGCCACTCCTTTATTGGGGGTGTCGTGCAAATGGGATAGCCAACAGGTGGAAATTATAGGCAATTAGCAAAACAGCATGTGAAATTGATTGTCACTCAGTGTTGCTTCCAAAGTGAACCGTTTGATTTCACAGAAGTGTGATTGACTTGGAGTTACATTGTGTTGTTTAAGTGTTTCCTTTATTTATTTGAGTAGTGTATGATATATTTACACCTCAACTGTCCCCAATGTGAAGAAACTACACCTTTTTTTCGTTAAGTTAGATTTTTCTCGTTCTCTACCGAGCACCAAACCACCACCCTGGCTCATTAACTACAAAGAAAACCGCAGATTAAGTGCTCTTTCTGTGTGGCTGCTGTTCGAATGGACGAACGCCACGTGCTGGAGAAAACTGCGGCCATCTTGTCGCACGAAAAGAGGCAGCTGCACTTGGTCGTCGAGTGTCTGGAACTAAAATCGGACACTCGACTTCCCGAAGGACAGTCGAGCCCTGTGCTATAGTGTTCAGAATTGTGGATAATAATGCAGAGATGATTATAATATAAATCAGAATACTTACCATCTTTAACAAACTAAGATATTCATGAATATTGTTTTATTAACAATTACAGAAACAAGGTTTACATTGTTACATATGTATATTCAGGGCGGGTACAGCTTGCAAGTCGCAAGCTGGCGAAATGAAGTGCCTAATTCCCAAGGACACCCCTTGCCTGCAAGCTGGCTTCTTTCCAATACAACATTACCACCCATGGCCAGGGTCTACCCAACCACTCCTTTAATACTATGGGGAGCTGTGTATATATTATAGCCAATCAAGAAGTACAACGCTCTACCTGTCCAACACCTGTGATAAATAGATGCATGCTTCTTAGCAATTGAGATCTGTATTCAATCCCTGAACAAATTAACATGTTTTCATATGTCCAAAAGAAGCCATTTTAAGTTTGCCATGCTGCTAACCACCATAACACCATAACACAATATCCCCAGTGATTACACTAAACCAAGACACCACAATGTAAGACTTTAAATTATGTTATTGTTGCGAGTTTGGATAATTAAAAAATAATCTCACAACATCAGCAGAAAGTTAATGCAAATTCGATCTGTTAAATTGAAGCCAGAATGAAAAAGGGAGATATTATGTAGAATGATATAAGAATGTGGAGGAACCCAGTTAGTGTTACAGAAGATGTATGTGTTACTGTCATTCTCTTTATTTAGGATTATATGGTTGTAAAGAGACCTTGTGAGCATGTGACAACCAGCAGCACTCTCCGTATGTCCGATAGTATCTCCAGAACCAAGAATCCCAGCACAGTGTCCAAACCTCCCTCACTGATTCGTGATCGACTTAGTGACAAGAAGATCCTTGATCTGACCTACAGGATCATCCACCTTTTGACTGGAGAGGTCAGTGCTGCTGGGAATGAAGAATTAAATAGTGAAACTTGTATTGTGGTGAAGGCGGTGTTATTGTTTGTGTGACAGTCACTGTCTGTTTCTCTATGCAGGAGTGTGAATATTTACAGCACAATGTCTGTAAGGAAGCGGTTATGGAAAGTAACCAGCCGCAGAGATCACCAGGTAAGAGAAAATTTGATCACTATAATTCTGTTCAACACCAGAGTTGGAAAAGAAATTCATTATATTGCTTGATTCTTGCCCTTGAAATTAATTAAAAGCTTTTAAAGTACATTTTCTTCCAGTAGATAAATTGTTTCCTAATTTTGGAGCCGAAGATGGAACTGTAGATAAAATAAATATTGATGGAAATGATCTAAAATGTGCCAATGAAAGGAAAAGGCATAATGAATCGGAAATCTACATGTTAAAAGAATCTCCACCACATCAACACAGAAGTCTCTTAGACACAGATATATATCTGCAGACAGAATATCCATCTACTGATATTAAGGAGGAATCATCATCATGTGAAGATGACAATCTCATAGATATTTCTTCACCCAAAGAACATCCAGAGCGAGAATATCCATCTACTCATATTAAGGAGGAACCAGCCTCATGTGAAGAAGGCACCCTCACGGACATTTATACACCCACAGAATATGCATCTATTCATATAAAAGAGGAATCTGATTCATGTGAAGAAGGGACTTTCACAAACACTGGTATTTGTACACCCACAGAACTGACAGATGATACATTTTCTTTTATCATACAAGAGACCATGTGTAGAGGAGAGGAACCATGTTCAGAACACGAAAAGAATTATAGCCAGGTATCACATCTTGTTATACACCAAAGGATTCGCAAAGGGAAAAAGCAGTTCTCATGTTCTGAATGTGGAAAATGTTTCAACCAAAAGTCTAATATTATTAGCCATCAGAAAATTCATACAGGAGAGAAAATATACAAATGTTCTGAATGTGGGAAATGTTATACTCAGGCTGCACACCTCGCGTCACATAAAAAACGGATCCATACGGGAGAAAAACCTTTTAAATGCTCTGAATGTGGGAAATGTTATACTCAGGCTGCACACCTCGCGTCACATAAAAAACGGATCCATACGGGAGAAAAACCTTTTAAATGCTCTGAATGTGATAAATGTTTTTCCCGAGCCACACTTCTTGCATCGCATGAAAGGATTCACACTGGAGAGAAACCATTTAAATGCCCGGACTGTGAGAAATGCTTTAATCAAAAGTCTAATCTTATTAAACATCAGAGAATTCACACCGGTGAAAAACCATTTAAATGTACTGAATGTGGGAAATGTTTTACCTGGGCCACACTTCTCGCATCACACAAAAGGATTCACACAGGAGAAAAACCATTTAAATGTGCAGAATGTGGGAAATGTTTTACACAGGCTGCACATCTTGCATCACATAAAATGATACATACAGGAGAAAAGACATTTAAATGCACTGAATGTGGGAAATGTTTTATCCAAAAGTCCAATCTTGTTAAGCATCAGACAATTCACACAGGAGAAAAACCATTTAAATGCAATGAATGTGGAAAATGTTTTAACCAGAAGTTTAATCTTGTGAAGCATCAGACCATTCACACAGGAGAGAGACCATTTAAATGCTCTGACTGTGGGAAAACGTTTAGCAGACCGACACAGTTAGCTACACATAAGAGGATCCATACCAGTCAAAAGCCCATTTAATCTGATTATGAAAAGGTTTGTAACAGTATAGAGCATTATGTAATACAAATCAGGGGATCCGAACTGGACGACAGCCTTTTTCTTGTAGGAAAGTTTGAAAGATTGCTATTTCTGTGTTGAGCAAATGAGGACTTGTTATTCTTGTACGATATGTATGGGAATCAGTATAGTTGTAGTCTTATTTTTGTAAGACACAAAAGAAACTGTTCTGAGAGTGAAACTGTTCAGCATCAATTGTGGGAGCCAAGTTTCTTGTACACTGAGTTACACACCAGCAGTCAGCGAGGCAGCCATTACTGTAGTTTATCTTAGTTGTTTTAAAACTGCACCCAGTGTAAGGCTCCAACACTGCCCCTCAGATAATGCCTAATTTGGATTATTCACACAAATGTAAAAAAAAATAGTATGCAAAGGAACTTAAAGATCTAAAAAAATATATATATATATATATTTGTAGTTGGGGACAATAAGCCGTACATAATGCTGTTGGCTATGTGGTGAGAGTCGATCGTGTTGTGCCTAAACTGATGATCGGGTAGGACTGAAATAAAGGAGGGCCCACCAAGGAAGTGTTTTGTTAAGGGGTATGGTGGATGGGAGTCTGGATCTGTGTCGGCCCTAAGTAGAAGTTAGTTTGTGTAAAAATAGGCCGGGTAACCCTTCCCACAACTCCAGGCTCCACCTTAACATTTATAGTCGGGGACAATAAGGCTTACATAACGCTGTTGGCTATGTGGTGAGAGTCGGTCGTGGTGTGCCTAAACCGACGATCGGGAAGGCCTGAATTAAAGAAAAGCAAAATGATTTAATCATAATACTTTAATGCTTATATCCGTTACATCACCAATTATTGGAAGGCTTTCCTGAGTTCTCTCTCAGGTTGTGGAATGTTCTTGCTGTAAGCGGCTGATTTCTTGATTATGTGTACTAGCACATTCTTGCGTCAGATGCGGCGCCAATCCTAAAGGAGTGACCTGTGATGGTTAAGAGGTCGAATCCTAGTTTAATAGCAAAGGACCTCACGTAGTATATGAATTTAGCGGTAGTGAGTGGTTTGTCGTGTATTGTGAATAGTGGTGTGTAGCTTGGTTGTTCTGTTAGAGAGAGGCAAAAAGTATCGGATACGATCACCGGACACCATTTGGTATGGGTTGGATAGTATCGGATCTCTATCGGGGGGGGCCCATCTGATTTGTCTGGGAACGTCAGTACGTAATGGTCTCCTTTGCTTGTGTAGGTCCATTATTCGAAGGTAAACCAGATTCCCAGATAGTCTTTTTTACAGTAAATTTGTTGGGTCATAGAAACCCATAGAAAGCAACATACATGGCCGCTTTGATTGTGCGGGTTGTGCGAGGTTCAAATGGGTTTGTGTCAAGCAAATCTGACAGCGCCTTGAGTTTTTCCCCATCTGTAGGCTGTCCTCTAGCATTAGGGGGCCATCAACTCGCTGTATATCTTTGAGGACATTTTTTAGGTGATAGGAAGTCCTGAACGGTTTGTGAGTCGGAAATGAGCTGAGTAAGTAGTGTTGTACTCCCGGCAGATACAATTTAATTGTGTTGTGTGCCAGTTTCAAACATTAAATGGCAGTGGGCGGTGAATGCTACTATTGTGTCAATGGTGAAAGTGTCGGTGATGTGGTGCTCTGTTGTGAACCTGTTGAAAATAGTCATTGCTCTCTCATAAGTTTTTCTGGTATTTTCAGACCAAGCGGTTTTCGACAACATTTGGGCATGTTGCATTAGGTGGATTAGTCCATTATCAGGTCTTGGAAAGCATGTTGGGTGTTGCTTGAAAAATGCCTGAAAGTTTTAACGAGAGAGCATCAGCCGCGACATTTTCACGTCTAGGGACATGTATGCAAACGTAGTAGAAGTTGTGTGATGCTGTTAACCAGGTGAGTCTTCCTATGAGTCTCATGATCATTAATATCTAAAATCATTAGTAATTTCACAAGCGAAGTGAATTTAGGCTTGGAACAAATGAGGAATGAGGTGCGGAGAGTTCAATGATCAAAGTTTTTTTTATTATTGAACTTGCCAGTCACAATTCCTATTGGTTTAACCCTTTTATGCCTGGCGGTGCCGTTACAATTGGTGGCAAGCGGTGGGATCGTTCCTACAGCCAGAAGGACAGCTACAGGAGACACCATTTCTTTGGATTTACAAGTTAAGGGCAACGCATGTCCCAGTACAGCGACCCTGACAGCACCAGAATGGAACCAGCAGTGGCGTACAGCTACTCTATGAGAGAGTTTGACAATATGATGGGATTGCGGCTGAAGTACTACGGACCCAATCCACCGGAGAAATCTGTGCAGCTTATGAGGAACCTAGTGTTCAAGAATCTGCAATACCGGGCAGAAAGAGAAGGTCAGCTAGCACGTTGGGAGGAACTCCAGTGGCAGGTACTGCAGGGAATTGGGAGCCCAGTCTCCATTCCCCCGCGGCAGTGTGAATTGCAGAGAATTGGGAGCCCAGTCTCCATTCCGCAGCGGCAGGCTGAGTTACAGGGGGCAGAGATAGTTGCTCCTGTCCCCCAGCAGCAGAGTGAATTGCAGGGAATTGGGAGCCCAGTCTCCATTAACGTACCAGGGGGAGACAGTAAGCCCCACAACCGTGCAGATGGGACCGTGGTCTCCGCACTTACAGCACAGGGAGTAGGGACGGTCGGTCCTGCCCCCCAGCGACAGGGCTGTTTAGCCAAAGGGGAGACAGTCGGTCCCCCCCTTCAGCAGCAGAGCTGTGTATCTAAAGGGGAGACAGTCGGTCTCCCCCTCCAGCAACCAGGCTCCAACCAGACTACTCCCGACTACCAGACTACACCAAGGCAGCTTACCAGTCCCCCACACAGCCGTGGTGAGGCACCTGGACATGGACAAAGTTCTCCTCTACCCAGGTGTAGTAACCAGTTATTGTGGGTGGGCTGTATTACTGATTGTGTTTTGTGGGTGGGCTGCTGGACTAACAAGGGCACTGACCGGCAGGAGGTCAGATACCCTATTAGTCTGTTTGGAAAAGGGGAGAGATGTGACGAGACCAATCTCGCCACATTGCATTGGAGGAGCCTGGTTGCCCGCCTGTTGCCTCTGGACTATGGCACTGGGAAATTGGGCCCTTTAAAAACATAACATAATGTCACTCATTCTGGCCCTTTAAATACTGTGGGGAAGGATTGGTACTTTTTATATGGCACTTCGGATGCAGCCGAAATCGTCGAAGTGGCCGCCATTCGACAAAGGAACACATGGCGGCGGCCATTTTAATTTAGTCGAACGCGGTCAGCGGTGTATGCTAAAGAATCTATGGAACTAAAATCGGCTATGCAAATACACGAACACCGCTGACCCTTACCGTCGCCTCCACTTCGACACTTCAGTTAAAGTCGAAGTACGTTCGACAATTCGAACATCCTGTTACAATGTGCTATTTGCACGAACGGACACGTTCGTGCATTCGAAGGGGACTTAGCCGTTTTTCTGCAGGAAATTTAACGACCGCACAGCCAAAATCTATGGAACTGTTTTGGGCAGGAAAATGTGCTTGCGGTCGGTCATAAAGGACTTCCGTCTATCTTTTTATCCACTGGAGGGATTGGTATGATTTTTGAGAGTGTTTATGTTTCAAATATGCTGAGTTCAAATGTGTAATTTTTATGGAGATTGGATGTGTGGTTTCAAAGTTACAGGGTATGTGCAAAAACTGTATTTTTACTTTCTGTAATAATTATGTTAAACCATTGTGTAACATAATTATATCACAGGCAGAGGGGAGGATTTTGTGTGTAATTGCCGGGAGTGTTTTCGGTAATGTACGTGTATGATTGGTTGTTTTGGGGGATCTAAGGGGATCCTGCATAAAAGCAGATTATTTTGGTGCTAATAAACAGACCACTGATTGACCGTCAACACCGAGCTCTGTCTTTGGGGGGGATTTACTGTATGCTGTTAGAGACTGATTGCCAGGAGTGTAAGCTGATTGTATGCTTTTCCTGTTCGTCTGCTAGCAGCTATTCGTGAGGTTCCAGTTCGGGAGTTGGAGTGCTATTTTGTATGCAGTTCGGGAGTTTGGTGTTCTACAGTAGCTGTGCCTGTGTCTCTGGAAGGAGAAGATCTACTTAACGGCTGTTAACCCCTTTTATGCCTGGGGGTGCCTTTACAAGGGGCTGTTTGAAGGGGTCTGGTTTGAAAACATGACTTAGTTCAGCTGCAATCAGTGTGTCCGTGTCAGGATCTATAATGGCTTACTGAAGGTTCTGACATTCTAATGTGCCACTAGCCCAGTGTAGACAGGGCCGGACTGGCCCACCGGGAATGCCGGTGGAATTTCCCGGTGGACCGCAACACCTGGGGCTGGCAGGAAGCCCTAATGTTTAATTTAAATAATTTTCCCTCGGACTGTAACAGCCTGTGTTAGTCCGATGGAAAGAAGGGAGGGAGGGGCTGGGGCTGGAGGGAGATGCTGATGTGGCCCATTTAGGCTGCCAGGGGGCCGGAGGGAGGTCTGAGTCTACCTCCTGAATCTTCAGCAATATGTGTGTCTAAGCCCCACCCCTCGGATGCAAGCCACGCCTCTTGTGATCAAGCTCCCCCCCACACACACACACACACACACACACTGCTGACCTGGAAGGAAGAGGTCAGAAAATGGAGACATCACCTCCCAGTGCTCCTTGCCTCCCACAACCTTCTGTGACAGGTAAGTAAGGGGAAGTGGCTATGGTGCTTTAGAGTGTACACTTACTTACAACTTGCCTATAGCTCCTGGGGGGCAGAGAATTGTAAAGACTGAGGCTAAAAACATGTGATTGCCATGGTTGCCTGCCCACAGTGTATAGACTCTATGGATGCACTTTCACAGATTTCCATGGATTTATCCCATTTTATTTTTGCTTTTGTCTTTACACTATGTATCCTAATCTTTTAGTTTCTCTAATTAAACAAATTTACCTGGTTATATTGATTTGGCCTAAATTATATTTATTTTAAATGTACAAATTAATTTGGTCAGAAGGCAAAATAAATCGTTTTGGTGGCATTTTAAAAATAATATATATATGCTTTGAGTTTTATTTTTCTTAATAAAACAAAATAAGATTTCTGAAATTAGTTTCAGATTCCACTAATTTCTAAAGCAGAATTTTAATAAATATATAAAAATATAATTTTTTGTTTTATTTTTTTTTACCATGCACCTTTTATTAACATGAAATATATAATCCAGGAATTATTTTACAGAGACCTGAAGATCAGTGACTTAGGTTATATTATATGATCTGTGGCATAAGCAAGATCTTTATTATCTCAAACCTATAAAGCTAATCTATAAGATTGCACTGGTCTATAGAATAAACCAATCCAAACTTAACTGGGATACAAGAATCCGTTCACTAAACTGACTGTAAGTAAGTTTCAAATTGGGGTTTATCCACTATACAATGAATGCATTCAAAAGGAAAAACAAACTCCTAAGACTTGGGGGGGAATTTAAAGTGAGCTTCGAACTGAAGATAAAAATTGCCAAACTGAAAACAATTCTCTAAGTCAGCTATGCTTCTAGGTCGACTACTGGACTGGCCTTAAATTTTAAATTCACTTTTAATTCTCACTTTCATACATAACCCTGTTTGCTGTTTTAACCTAAATGTTATAAATCGGTTTTGAATTCACTCCAATTTGGTGTTTAGTGAACAAACCACTACAACCGATTTGCAAGATTTAGAGCAAAATTATTGTTAGATTATTGTTCGGTACTAAATCAACCTTTCCCCCTAAATTTGTTTCCAACTCGCCACAACAATCTGTTTAGTGAATTAATCTCTCTATAAAAGATAATGTACTATGCTGAAAATATATATATATTTTTTTAAATATTGTGATGTGGTTATTTCAGGAGCTGTAAGCCATAATCATCGCACTTATGACAAATCACGGCTTGAACTATCTTGCTTTGCATGGAATGCGTCTATCACATAAATTAGTTCCCCTTTTACGTTGCATTACTGAAATTAATGAACTTTTGCACGATATTCTAATTTTTCGAGTATCACCTGTAAACCAACTCATCATTAACAATTTTATCTGCATAATATTCCAAAGGCTGGAGGGTAGTATTTTTCAAAAAGCCAAAAAATAAATAGATACATAAATGTAATAAAATAAATACATAACTAGTGATATTAATGTTGTTGTTGTTGTTGTTGTTATTATTATTATTATTATTATTATTATTATTATTATTATTATTATAATACATACACACATTAAACAAAGTCTACACTGTCTGCCTCAGCCCATGACAGTGATTGTGTGTGTGTGTGTCAGTGAGTTTGTCTGTAGTGAGCGTGTGTATATGAATGAATTTCTCAGTAGTAAGCTAGTGTGAGTGTTAGAGTTTGTACTAAGTTTGTGTGTGTGTGTCAGTGAGTTGTCTGTAGTGAGCGTGTGTATATGAATGAGTTTCTCAGTAGTAAGCTAGTAAGTTTGTCTGTGTGTGTCAGTGACATTGTCTGCCAGTGAGCATATTTGTGTATATCAGTGAGCTTGTGTTTTTATGTCAGTGAGCTTATGTGTATCTGTGAGTCTGTGAGCCAGTGTATCAATGAGTCAGTGAGATTGTCTGTGTCTGCATGTGAGTATGCTTACTGTATAATTAAACTGTTTACCCTAAACGACCCAATATTTTGAATTAGAAAAAAGGAACATACCAATAATATATATATATATATATATACACACACTTTTCAATCCATACCAGCACTCTGGGTCGTCCAATAAAAAAAAAACACTATAGGGCCATTCATCAGGACAATAAAAAGATAATACATAATATATATATATTGCCCTGATGAATAAATTAGCCCTATAGTGGTTTTTTTTTTGTTTTGTTTTTTTATTGGACGACCCAGAGTGTTGGTGTGTATGTATATATATATATATATAGAGAGAGAGAGAGAGAGATTGTGTATGGGGCTGGCATACATTTTTTTTCCAGGGCTGCTTTGTATCCCCAGTCCGACCCTGAGTGTGGAACCTTTCTTTGAAGAGGAAATTAACCAAGTGTCTGTAGGGGTGATTGGTGAGGTAATGAGCTAAGTTGTGAATGTTAATTTCAGTGAGTCATTGTTTGGATAACAGCCTGTTGGAGCACATGGTCTTTGCGTGGGCTCTGAATCAAAGGGAACAGACATGTAACAACCTACATGCCCTGAAGCTGTAGCCTCCGGCATTAAAGTTCTTGCATATCTGAGCCTTGCCCAGGAACACAATAGGCCTGCCAAGCTTTTCTTTGAGTCTTCTTTCAGTCTTGTTGGGTGTGGATGCATCATAGCTAGTAGTAGGCATGCTAGGTTCATTGGGACATAAATTGGTAGAGTGTGTGCTAGAGGCACATAAGGCACAAGACGGGGGCTTGAGGCCAGCAAAGTGGTGGCAGAACAGCTGCATGTCCAGTTGACTCCAGTCTGAGCGGATATGAAATTGGATCAGTGCTGCCGCCGCTTTAGCTGAGAATGATCTATGTTAATCATAGAAAGAATGGCCTCCATACTTGTTTCCTAGATCTACCAATTTGTGGAGATATAAGTCTAGTCCCTCCCTACAATGGGGGGAAGTGGAGCAAATAACATCCCTGTACAGGCCAAATGCTATCACAAAGTTTGGAATGGATATTTTATTTAGCCTAGGGTCCCTGACCTTAAGCACCACGGACACATCCCCGTAACATTAAGCCTTATTTTCCACCAAATCTTGGGACGCAATCAGGAGGGAAACTAAATTTACGTCTGGGGCACTAAATGTGCAGGCGTAATGTAGAGCTATTGCAGGGGTAATGTAGAGCTATTAGCCGGGTTCGGGGGTTGTCGGTGGGAGTGTTGTGGGGGTGGTATTAACATATGACAGTAAAGAAGTCATAGTAGCCTGTATTCCTGACGTGTTTTCCAGGCCGTGCCCATGTGCGCTCGTTCCTGGATGTGGGGTGTCAGGGTTAGCATTCAACAGGCGATAAAGTTCCGCTTGGGTTGGGATGCCCTGTTGCCTAAGTTCAGCCGCAATCTTGGGAATAGTCCAAGAGATCCCAGGCTTGCCATCTCTGCGTTCTCGATCGGGGTGCTTGGTCTGGCCGGGCTGGGGTCTCTAACGGGGGTACTTGGTGAGGAGATATCTTCTAGCTATATCCGAAGCGTGAGACCTTCTGTAACAGGAATTGTACATGACATTTGGGACATTCATGCATTCTTATCCTGTTTAGTACCATCTGGCGTATGTGCTTAACTGCCCATGGGCGGTGCATCCTTCCTATTTGTACTTTATGGGTTGGGGTTGGCCAATCGGGTGCTGTTTGATAACGTATGACTTAGGTAGACCTATTTACCCCGGATCGGCATCCGCATGTAAGGATGTAAAATGAATGGTGACGGGAGATCCATGATCTAATCTTGACACAGATTGAATGGCCATTGCCTCACAGAGGTACCGTGAAGAGACTTATACGATTGGGAGGAAGAAATGGAGGAACAGACGCCAGATGGTTTGACGAAAAAGGTGCCTAAAGGGGGTATGTACAAAGTACAAAGCAGAGAATTTCCTTAAATATTATTGTAATGTGCAATATGTAGCAGTGGTTCCTCAATCAGTGAAGTGTAATCATCAAACATTCACACAATTATTGCCATACTTTTGCAATCTATGGAGTGCAATCCAATAAAGTGCCTGAAAAAAAAGGCCATAATATAAAGACTAGTGTGCAAGTCTAATCAATGTATCCAGGTGATAACCCCTGTCATACACGCAGTAATACTTAGCAATATGGGCTTAAAGAAATTGTAAGCATTCAAGAAAATATAACATTCACAATTGTGCAGTTAACCTGATATTGATAATATAATCTCACATTGTATATAGCTCTTCCTAAATGCCAACTCACATGGACCTGAGCCCAAGGTTTGGCTCTGTATTATCAGATTTGAAGTCTTGTGTAAGGGTCTACTTCCCTGACACAATTTTCTTCTCCCCTGTGTGTATCGTATGAATCAGAACAGAAATGGGGATGTATAGTATTGGACATCCAAATAACCGTGATATAATATCAATGTAATCTCACTCACGTATCCCAGAGTTTTCCTTTCCAGGGTCAATGTGCGCACATAAGAATTTATTAGTTGGGCGACGCTACCCCTGATAACCAATCGGCTTAGGACTCTCTTGGATGGTCCAATAGGAATGTGATTTTATTTGTAGTCAAAGGAACGATATATGACACAATATGAAATAAAAATTAATATTTAAAAATATAATAAAAATGTATATTTAAAAACCTATTGTAATTTTGCACATTTGAATAATATTTGTGCATTATTAATTTGTTGAAGCATGGTTATAATTCATTTTTCACAGTGTTTGTATATTAGGTGGGAGAAATGTTTTTTTATTTTTGCTGTTAAAACGCAGCAAGAATGTATCTTTTACAGTAAGCATTTTTGTAAGCTCTCCAGTAATTTCTTTTATATATTTTGGTGATTCACACAAATGTGTCTAACAGTAGAGATAACCCAATAGTGCTGGCCCGGAGTACTCGCAGACTCTTATTGCTTTGTGAGGTAAGGGAGTATTGTGTAAATGATTATACTGCATTATCTCAGTAAGAGAGTCCTCGTTTTTGTCAAACAACTCTAAACCATTTTGACATAAAATGGCAGAACCGCATCTGAAGACCATGTACACTACATTCACATCACCCCCAAATGTAGCTGAGAGAGCTCAGCAGAAAGTGCGCCCTCTCTGAACACTTAGAGCGCCCGTCCGCCTGCACATCCAGTCGCCTTCCTGCCCTGCAGCCCCACTGGACCCAAGGTGAAAAATTCCACCCAGCTATCCCAAAAGTAGGGAGGCTAGGTGGATTTTTTTTTTTTTTACTATAATAATTGAAAATGTTGGGGGGTGTCGCGGAGAGCTGATATTCCACAGGTTATCTCCACTCAAGATCCCAGTGAGGCTCAGGAACAAGTATTAAAAATCCATAAGGCAATAATTTCAGCAGGCAAGGCAATCCAATAAAATCCCAATGACTGGACGACACACAGCATCAGGAGCAGAACTGAACTTTTAATCACTAAACCTTCTTTTAAAGCTTTCTCCCATGCAAGGGAGGGATTTACAGTAATTATACAATACACCAATCATACATGAGTTGCCACCCACACATCCACTCCCCTTAGTATGACTCATAATCCCATTATGCAGTACACAGTTCCCCTGGTTTTCTGGATGTACCCCCAAAACATAGGGGTACCCCTTTAAATATTACACCCCCTGGTAGCCCTGATCTGGGTGAGAAACATATTCAAAAATCACCCAGATTGGACCAGGGGTTCGGGAAATTCCTGGAGGTAATAAAAAGACCGACAGCGCTGGAGTTAACAGCCGAAAGGGGTTCCATACATTTTGGCCCTGTGGTCGGTCACACAAAAGGGGAATAAAATACACGAACGGCTTGGGTTATGGAGACTGGGGAGTATTCGGATAAACCCCCTTGTTCGTGGGGTTCTTTCTACCAAACGGGGAGCCGTTCGTTAGTTCCTACACGAATTGACGGCACTGTGGAGGTCTCAGCGGTGTTTGCCTAACCGAGTGTCCGATTTGGGTTCCAGATACTCGATGGCAAAACACCGCTGTTTGGGAGTTTAAGATGGCCGCCAGCATGTGTTCGTCTCCCGAATGGCGGCCACCCAGAGGACAAAGCACACACTGCACTGATTGCCAATTACCTGTTTGCAACATTGTTGTGAACGGTAATTGGAGGCACACTTATTCCTGGGGTGGTCTGATTGTTCGGTAGTTTCACTCGCATAATAACTGGAGTGATTTTACCGAACAATCAGTCGAATGCTGCATACACTTTACATACATATGGCAAAAATGAACCGAACACATACGAATACACATAATTCTGAGGACAGCCCAATGCCATCCGCTACACTGCTCCCGCTTGCCCACAAGCCGGCATATACAGTCTGATCCAGCACGGATCGGCTTGGGGATGTCCGGGTTGCTCACGGATCATTTTTCCAAGTCTGTTTGTCTAGACAACCCGTCAGCGTTTCCATTTTGTTTGCCCGGGTGGTACTGAAAGTTAAAGTCAAAGGGCTGCAGCGCCAAACTCCAGCGCAGCAGCCTGGCATTGTCCCCAGCCACCCGGTTCAGCCATACCAACGGGTTTTGATCCGTGAGCACGGAAAAGGGCTGTCCATACAAATACGGCTGCAACTTCTTTAGGGCCCACACCACAGCCAGGCATTCCTTCTTGTTGGCGGCGTAGCTTACTTCTCTGGGTAACAACTTGCGACTGATGTAAGCCACGGGATGTTCTCCGCCATCGGCCCCAACTTGGCTCAGTACTTCCCCCAATCCAAACATAGAAGCGTCTGTGTGAACAAGAAAACGTTTAGTTGGAATGGGAGCTGCCAAGACAGGGGCATGATTCTCTTCGTTAGCATTCAGCAGAGAGACAAAATTGGTGAATTCTTCCTTATCCCCCAACCATACCATGATGATATCGTCTATATAACGATGCCATGACAGTATCATCGGTGTATAGATCCAGAAACATGTGTTTCCCACCAATCAAGCTGCAGGTTTGCATAGGAAGGTGCTCATGGCGTTCCCATGGCCGTCCCCCTCACCTGGTGGTAGAACCTATTGTGAAAAAGGAAATAATTGTGGGATAAAACAAAATCCAACAGTTTCAGTACAAACGTCATATGGGGAGAATGATCAGGTCCTCTTTGGTCCAAAAAATATTTTGTGTGTTCAATACCTTGTTCATGGGCAATAGAGGAGTATAAGGCCTCCACGTCTAGACTGCATAAACTTGCAGTCGGTGGTATTTGAAGGTTTGAGAGTAATAATAGAGCTTGTTTAGTATCTCTGATGTAAGAGGGTAGTTTTTCAACGAAGGGTCTTAGAATTTTATCAATATAAAGACTACTGTTTTGAGTTACACTCCCAATCCCCGATACAATAGGACGGCCAGGGGGATTTAGTGGGTCCTTGTTGATTTTTGGCAAGCAGTAGAAGGTTGCTATCCTTGGATGACGGTTAAGAATAAATTCATATTCGTCATTGGACAGCAACCCTCCACTGCGGCCCTCAATAATGATATAATATAATAATGTTATAATAATGCTATAATATAATAATGATATAGTATAATAATGATATAATATAATAATGATATAGTAGAATAATGTTATAATATAATAATAATATAGTAGAATAATGATATCATATAATAATGATATAGTATAATAATGTTATAATATAATAATAATATAGTAGAATAATGATATAATATAATAATGATATAATATAATAATGATATAATATAATAATCTTATAATATAATAATGATATAGTATAATAATCTTATAATATAATAATGATATAGTATAATAATGATATAGTATAATAATGTTATAATATAATGACGATATAATATAATAATGATATAATATAATAATCTTATAATATAATAATGATATAGTATAATAATCTTATAATATAATAATGATATAGTATAATAATGATATAGTATAATGATGATATACTATAATGACATAATATAATAATGATATACTATAATATTATAACGATATAATATAATAATGATGTAATGATATAGTATAATAATGATATAATGATATAATATAATAATAATATAGTATAATAATGATATAATATAATAATAATATAGTATAATAATGTTATAATATAATGACGATATAATATAATAATGATATAATGATAATATAAAAATGATATAATATAATGATGATATACTATAATGACATAATATAATAATGATATACTATAATATTATAACGATATAATAATGATGTAATGATATAGTATAATAATGATATAATGATATAGTATAATAATGGTATAATATAATAATGGTATAATATAATAATGGTATAATATAATATTGGTATAATATAATAATGGTATAATATAATATTGGTATAATATAATAATGGTATAATATAATAATGGTATAATATAATAATGGTATAATATAATATTGGTATAATATAATAATGGTATAATATAATAATGGTATAATATAATATTGGTATAATATAATAATGGTATAATATAATAATGGTATAATATAATATTGGTATAATATAACAATGGTATAAAATAATATTGGTATAATATAATAATGGTATAATATAATAATGGTATAATATAATAATGGTATAATATAATAATGGTATAATATAATATTGGTATAATATAATAATGGGATAATATAATAATGGTATAATATAATATTGGTATAATATAATAATGGTATAATATAATATTGGTATAATATAATAATGGTATAATATAATAATGGTATAATATAATAATGGTATAATATAATATTGGTATAATATAATAATGGTATAATATAATAATGGTATAATATAATATTGGTATAATATAATAATGGTATAATATAATAATGGTATAATATAATATTGGTATAATATAACAATGGTATAATATAATATTGGTATAATATAATAATGGTATAATATAATAATGGTATAATATAATATTGGTATAATATAATAATGGGATAATATAATAATGGTATAATATAATAATGGTATAATATAATAATGGTATAATATAATAATGGTATAATATAATATTGGTATAATATAATAATGGTATAATATAATAATGGTATAATATAATAATGGTATAATATAATAATGGTATAATATAATAATGGTATAATATAATAATGATATAGTATAATAATGATATAATATAATATAATAATGGTATAATATAATAATGGTATAATATAATAATGGTATAATATAATATTGGTATAATATAATAATGGTATAGTATAATAATGGTATAATATAATAATGGTATAATATAATATTGGTATAATATAATAATGGTATAATATAATGATGGTATAATATAATAATGGTATAATATAATATTGGTATAATATAATAATGGTATAATATAATAATGGTATAATATAATAATGGTATAATATAATATTGGTATAATATAATAATGGTATAGTATAATAATGGTATAATATAATAATGGTATAATATAATAATGGTATAATATAATATTGGTATAATATAATAATGGTATAATATAATATTGGTATAATATAATAATGGTATAATATAATAATGGTATAATATAATAATGGTATAATATAATAATGATATAATATAATATAATAATGATATAGTATAATAATGGTATAATATAATAATGGTATAATATAATAAAGGTATAATATAATAATGGTATAATATAATAATGGTATAATATAATATTGGTATAATATAATAATGGTATAATATAATAATGGTATAATATAATAATGGTATAATATAATAATGGTATAATATAATAATGGTATAATATAATATTGGTATAATATAATAATGGTATAATATAATAATGGTATAATATAATATTGGTATAATATAATAATGGTATAATATAATATTGGTATAATATAATAATGGTATAATATAATAATGGTATAATATAATATTGGTATAATATAATAATGGTATAATATAATATTGGTATAATATAATAATGGTATAATATAATATTGGTATAATATAATAATGGTATAATATAATAATGGAATAATATAATAATGGTATAATATAATAATGGTATAATATAATAATGGTATAATATAATAATGGTATAATATAATAATGGTATAATATAATAATGATATAGTATAATAATGATATAGTATAATAATGATATAATATAATATAATAATGGTATAATATAATAATGGTATAATATAATAATGGTATAATATAATATTGGTATAGTATAATAATGGTATAGTATAATAATGGTATAATATAATAATGGTATAATATAATAATGGTATAATATAATATTGGTATAATATAATAATGGTATAATATAATAATGGTATAATATAATATTGGTATAATATAATAATGGTATAATATAATATTGGTATAATATAATAATGGTATAATATAATAATGGTATAATATAATAATGGTATAATATAATATTGGTATAATATAATAATGGTATAGTATAATAATGGTATAATATAATAATGGTATAATATAATATTGGTATAATATAATAATGGTATAATATAATATTGGTATAATATAATAATGGTATAATATAATAATGGTATAATATAATAATGGTATAATATAATAATGGTATAATATAATAATGATATAATATAATATAATAATGATATAGTATAATAATGGTATAATATAATAATGGTATAATATAATAATGGTATAATATAATAATGATATAATATAATATAATAATGATATAGTATAATAATGATATGATATAATATAATAATGATATAATATAATAATGGTATAATATAATAATGGGATAATATAATAATGGGATAATATAATATTGGTATAATATAATAATGGTATAATATAATAATGGTATAATATAATATTGGTATAATATAATAATGATATAATATAATATAATAATGATATAGTATAATAATGATATAATATAATATAATAATGATATAATATAATAATGGTATAATATAATATAATAATGATATAGTATAATAATGATATAATATAATATAATAATGATATAATATAATAATGGTATAATATAATAATGGTATAATATAATAATGGTATAATATAATAATGGGATAATATAATAATGGTATAATATAACAATGGTATAATATAATAATGATATAATATAATATAAAAATGATATAGTATAATAATGATATAATATAATATAATAATGATATAATATAATAATGGTATAATATAATAATGGTATAATATAATAATGGTATAATATAATATTGGTATAATATAATAATGGTATAATATAATAATGGTATAATATAATAATGGGATAATATAATAATGGGATAATATAATATTGGTATAATATAATAATGGTATAATATAATAATGGTATAATATAATATTGGTATAATATAATAATGGTATAATATAATAATGGTATAATATAATATTGGTATAATATAATAATGGGATAATATAATAATAGGATAATATAATATTGGGATAATATAATAATGGTATAATATAATAATGGTATAATATAATAATGGTATAATATAATAATGGTATAATATAATAATGGTATAATATAATATTGGTATAATATAATAATGGGATAATATAATAATGGGATAATATAATATTGGTATAATATAATAATGGGATAATATAATAATGGGATAATATAATATTGGTATAATATAATAATGGTATAATATAATAATGGTATAATATAATAATGGTATAATATAATAATGGTATAATATAATATTGGTATAATATAATAATGGTATAATATAATAATGGTATAATATAATATTGGTATAATATAATAATGGTATAATATAATAATGGGATAATATAATAATGGTATAATATAATAATGGTATAATATAATAATGGTATAATATAATAATGGTATAATATAATAATGGTATAATATTGGTATAATATAATATTGGTATAGTATAATAATGGTATAGTATAATAATGGTATAATATAATATTGGTATAGTATAATAATGGTATAGTATAATAATGGTATAGTATAATAATGGTATAATATAATATTGGTATAATATAATAATGGTATAATATAATAATGGTATAATATAATAATTGGATAATATAATAATGGTATAATATAATAATTGGATAATATAATAATGGTATAATATAATAATGGTATAATATAATAATGGTATAATATAATAATGGTATAATATAATAATGGTATAATATAATAATGATATAATATAATAATGATATAATATAATAATGGGATAATATAATAATGGGATAATATAATAATGGGATAATATAATAATGGTATAATATAATAATGGTATAATATAATATAATAATGGTATAATATAATATAATAATGATATAATATAATATAATATAATAATAATATAATATAATAATGATATAATAATGATATAATATAATAATGGGATAATATAATAATGGTATAATGGTATAATGGTATAATATAATAATGATATAATATAATAATGGTATAATATAATAATGGTATAGTATAATAATGGTATAATATAATAATGGTATAATATAATATTGGTATAATATAATAATGGTATAATATAATAATGGTATAATATAATATTGGTATAATATAATAATGGTATAATATAATAATGGTATAATATAATATTGGTATAATATAATAATGGGATAATATAATAATGGTATAATATAATAATGGTATAATATAATAATGGTATAATATAATAATGGGATAATATAATAATGATATAGTGTAACACAGGATCTCTTTATTGATAAAGCAGGGGATGACCTGTGGTGTGGAGACCGGAAACACGTGCTGCTATCAGAATAACTGGTAGCCTGCGCTGATTGGCTGGCTCAGTGACCGGGAGCGCATTGCCTGCCGGGAATTGTAGTCACTGTTGTGGCTGGTTCTACGTAATAAGAGCTTTGCCAGGATCCAACATGGCGCAGGCCGTCCTCTCGCGGTTTCCATGGTAACACGACGGAAGTGCTGCGCAGTGATGTCAGGCTGGGGGCGGGGTTTATCTCTGAGCAGTTTGTGGGGTTCCAGGATAGTGAGTCCGGCGCTGGTACATGGTGAGGGGTATACTTCCGGTATGTATCGGCTACACAGTGCTTATGGTGTCTGATACCCATGGGAGTCAGTGACAGTAAGATATTATCCATAAAGGGAGTGTATACCCAGTCACTATATACACAGTCACTATCTCACTATATATACACAGTCACTATCTCACTATATATACACAGTCACTATCTCACTATATACACACAGTCACTATCTCACTATATATACCCAGTCACTATCTCACTATATATACCCAGTCACTATCTCACTATATATACACAGTCACTATCTCACTATATATACACAGTCACTATCTCACTATATACACACAGTCACTATCTCACTATATACACAGTCACTATCTCACTATATATACCCAGTCACTATCTCACTATATATACACAGTCACTATCTCACTATATATACACAGTCACTATCTCACTATATACACACAGTCACTATCTCACTATATACACACAGTCACTATCTCACTATATACACAGTCACTATCTCACTATATATACACAGTCACTATCTCACTATATACACAGTCACTATCTCACTATATATACACAGTCACTATCTCACTATATATACACAGTCACTATCTCACTATATATACACAGTCACTATCTCACTATATATACACAGTCACTATCTCACTATATACACACAGTCACTATCTCACTATATACACAGTCACTATCTCACTATATATACCCAGTCACTATCTCACTATATACACAGTCACTATCTCACTATATATACACAGTCACTATCTCACTATATATACACAGTCACTATCTCACTATATATACACAGTCACTATCTCACTATATACACACAGTCACTATCTCACTATATACACAGTCACTATCTCACTATATATACCCAGTCACTATCTCACTATATACACAGTCACTATCTCACTATATATACACAGTCACTATCTCACTATATATACCCAGTCACTATCTCACTATATACACAGTCACTATCTCACTATATATACACAGTCACTATCTCACTATATATACACAGTCACTATCTCACTATATATACACAGTCACTATCTCACTATATACACAGTCACTATCTCACTATATATACACAGTCACTATCTCACTATATACACACAGTCACTATCTCACTATATACACAGTCACTATCTCACTATATATACCCAGTCACTATCTCACTATATACACAGTCACTATCTCACTATATATACACAGTCACTATCTCACTATATATACACAGTCACTATCTCACTATATACACAGTCACTATCTCACTATATATACCCAGTCACTATCTCACTATATATACACAGTCACTATCTCACTATATATACACAGTCACTATCTCACTATATACACAGTCACTATCTCACTATATATACCCAGTCACTATCTCACTATATATACACAGTCACTATCTCACTATATATACACAGTCACTATCTCACTATATACACACAGTCACTATCTCACTATATACACACAGTCACTATCTCACTATATACACAGTCACTATCTCACTATATATACACAGTCACTATCTCACTATATATACACAGTCACTATCTCACTATATACACAGTCACTATCTCACTATATACACAGTCACTATCTCACTATATATACACAGTCACTATCTCACTATATATACACAGTCACTATCTCACTATATATACCCAGTCACTATCTCACTATATATACCCAGTCACTATCTCACTATATATACACAGTCACTATCTCACTATATATACACAGTCACTATCTCACTATATACACACAGTCACTATCTCACTATATACACAGTCACTATCTCACTATATATACACAGTCACTATCTCACTATATACACACAGTCACTATCTCACTATATATACACAGTCACTATCTCACTATATATACACAGTCACTATCTCACTATATATACACAGTCACTATCTCACTATATACACACAGTCACTATCTCACTATATACACAGTCACTATCTCACTATATACACAGTCACTATCTCACTATATATACACAGTCACTATCTCACTATATATACACAGTCACTATCTCACTATATACACACAGTCACTATCTCACTATATACACAGTCACTATCTCACTATACACACAGTCACTATCTCACTATATACACACAGTCACTATCTCACTATATATACACAGTCACTATCTCACTATATATACACAGTCACTATCTCACTATATACACACAGTCACTATCTCACTATATATACACAGTCACTATCTCACTATATATACACAGTCACTATCTCACTATATATACACAGTCACTATCTCACTATATATACACAGTCACTATCTCACTATATACACAGTCACTATCTCACTATATATACACAGTCACTATCTCACTATATATACACAGTCACTATCTCACTATATATACACAGTCACTATCTCACTATATATACACAGTCACTATCTCACTATATATACACAGTCACTATCTCACTATATATACCCAGTCACTATCTCATTATATATACACAGTCACTATCTCACTATGTACACAGTCACTATCTCACTATATATACACAGTCACTATCTCACTATATATACACAGTCACTATCTCACTATATATACCCAGTCACTATCTCATTATATATACACAGTCACTATCTCACTATGTACACAGTCACTATCTCACTATATATACACAGTCACTATCTCACTATATATACCCAGTCACTATCTCATTATATATACACAGTCACTATCTCACTATATATACACAGTCACTATCTCACTATATACACACAGTCACTATCTCACTATATATACCCAGTCACTATCTCACTATATACACACAGTCACTATCTCACTATATATACACAGTCACTATCTCACTATATACACACAGTCACTATCTCACTATATATACCCAGTCACTATCTCACTATATACACACAGTCACTATCTCACTATATATACACAGTCACTATCTCACTATATATACACAGTCACTATCTCACTATATACACACAGTCACTATCTCACTATATATACACAGTCACTATCTCACTATATACACAGTCACTATCTCACTATATACACAGTCACTATCTCACTATATATACACAGTCACTATCTCACTATATATACACAGTCACTATCTCACTATATATACACAGTCACTATCTCACTATATACACACAGTCACTATCTCACTATATACACACAGTCACTATCTCACTATATACACACAGTCACTATCTCACTATATACACACAGTCACTATCTCACTATATATACACAGTCACTATCTCACTATATATACACAGTCACTATCTCACTATATATACACAGTCACTATCTCACTATATATACACAGTCACTATCTCACTATATATACACAGTCACTATCTCACTATATACACAGTCACTATCTCACTATATATACACAGTCACTATCTCACTATATATACCCAGTCACTATCTCACTATATATACACAGTCACTATCTCACTATATACACAGTCACTATCTCACTATATATACACAGTCACTATCTCACTATATATACACAGTCACTATCTCACTATATACACAGTCACTATCTCACTATATATACACAGTCACTATCTCACTATATATACACACAGTCACTATCTCACTATATATACACACAGTCACTATCTCACTATATATACACACAGTCACTATCTCACTATATATACACACAGTCACTATCTCACTATATATACACACAGTCACTATCTCACTATATATACACAGTCACTATCTCACTATATACACACAGTCACTATCTCACTATATACACACAGTCACTATCTCACTATATATACACAGTCACTATCTCACTATATATACACAGTCACTATCTCACTATATATACACAGTCACTATCTCACTATATACACACAGTCACTATCTCACTATATACACAGTCACTATATACACAGTCACTATCTCACTATATACACAGTCACTATCTCACTATATACACACAGTCACTATCTCACTATATACACACAGTCACTATCTCACTATATATACACAGTCACTATCTCACTATATACACACAGTCACTATCTCACTATATACACACAGTCACTATCTCACTATATACACAGTCACTATATACACAGTCACTATCTCACTATATACACAGTCACTATCTCACTATATATACACAGTCACTATCTCACTATATACACACAGTCACTATCTCACTATATACACACAGTCACTATCTCACTATATATACACAGTCACTATCTCACTATATACACACAGTCACTATCTCACTATATACACACAGTCACTATCTCACTATATACACACAGTCACTATCTCACTATATACACACAGTCACTATCTCACTATATATACACACAGTCACTATCTCACTATATATACACACAGTCACTATCTCACTATATATACACACAGTCACTATCTCACTATATATACACAGTCACTATCTCACTATATATACACAGTCACTATCTCACTATATATACACAGTCACTATCTCACTATATATACCCAGTCACTATCTCACTATATATACACAGTCACTATCTCACTATATATACACAGTCACTATCTCACTATATATACACAGTCACTATCTCACTATATATACCCAGTCACTATCTCACTATATATACCCAGTCACTATCTCACTATATACACAGTCACTATATACACAGTCACTATCTCACTATATATACACAGTCACTATCTCACTATATACACACAGTCACTATCTCACTATATACACACAGTCACTATCTCACTATATATACACACAGTCACTATCTCACTATATATACCCAGTCACTATCTCACTATATATACCCAGTCACTATCTCACTATATATACCCAGTCACTATCTCACTATATATACCCAGTCACTATCTCACTATATATACCCAGTCACTATCTCACTATATATACCCAGTCACTATCTCACTATATATACCCAGTCACTATCTCACTATATATACACAGTCACTATCTCACTATATATACACAGTCACTATCTCACTATATATACCCAGTCACTATCTCACTATATACACAGTCACTATATACACAGTCACTATCTCACTATATACACAGTCACTATCTCACTATATATACACAGTCACTATCTCACTATATACACACAGTCACTATCTCACTATATACACACAGTCACTATCTCACTATATATACACAGTCACTATCTCACTATATACACACAGTCACTATCTCACTATATACACACAGTCACTATCTCACTATATACACAGTCACTATATACACAGTCACTATCTCACTATATATACACAGTCACTATCTCACTATATACACACAGTCACTATCTCACTATATACACACAGTCACTATCTCACTATATATACACAGTCACTATCTCACTATATACACACAGTCACTATCTCACTATATACACACAGTCACTATCTCACTATATATACACACAGTCACTATCTCACTATATATACACACAGTCACTATCTCACTATATATACACAGTCACTATCTCACTATATATACACAGTCACTATCTCATTATATATACACAGTCACTATCTCACTATATATACACAGTCACTATCTCACTATATACACACAGTCACTATCTCACTATATATACCCAGTCACTATCTCACTATATATACCCAGTCACTATCTCACTATATATACACAGTCACTATCTCACTATATACACACAGTCACTATCTCACTATATACACACAGTCACTATCTCACTATATATACACAGTCACTATCTCACTATATATACACAGTCACTATCTCACTATATACACACAGTCACTATCTCACTATATATACCCAGTCACTATCTCACTATATATACACAGTCACTATCTCACTATATATACACAGTCACTATCTCACTATATATACACAGTCACTATCTCACTATATATACACAGTCACTATCTCACTATATACACTTAGTCACTATCTCACTATATGTACCCAGTCACTATCTCACTATATGTACCCAGTCACTATCTCACTATATACACACAGTCACTATCTCACTATATAGACACAGTCACTATCTCACTATAGACACAGTCACTATCTCACTATATATACACAGTCACTATCTCACTATATACACACAGTCACTATCTCACTATATACACACAGTCACTATCTCACTATATATACACACAGTCACTATCTCACTATATATACACACAGTCACTATCTCACTATATATACACAGTCACTATCTCACTATATATACACAGTCACTATCTCATTATATATACACAGTCACTATCTCACTATATATACACAGTCACTATCTCACTATATACACACAGTCACTATCTCACTATATATACCCAGTCACTATCTCACTATATATACCCAGTCACTATCTCACTATATACACACAGTCACTATCTCACTATATACACACAGTCACTATCTCACTATATATACACAGTCACTATCTCACTATATATACACAGTCACTATCTCACTATATACACACAGTCACTATCTCACTATATATACCCAGTCACTATCTCACTATATATACACAGTCACTATCTCACTATATATACACAGTCACTATCTCACTATATATACACAGTCACTATCTCACTATATATACACAGTCACTATCTCACTATATACACTTAGTCACTATCTCACTATATGTACCCAGTCACTCTCACTATATGTACCCAGTCACTATCTCACTATATACACACAGTCACTATCTCACTATATAGACACAGTCACTATCTCACTATATAGACACAGTCACTATCTCACTATATAGACACAGTCACTATCTCACTATATAGACACAGTCACTATCTCACTATATATACCCAGTCACTATCTCACTATATACACCCAGTCACTATCTCACTATATACACCCAGTCACTATCTCACTATATACACCCAGTCACTATCTCACTATATACACCCAGTCACTATCTCACTATATACACCCAGTCACTATCTCACTATATACACCCAGTCACTATCTCACTATATACACCCAGTCACTATCTCACTATATACACCCAGTCACTATCTCACTATATACACCCAGTCACTATCTCACTATATACACCCAGTCACTATCTCACTATATACACCCAGTCACTATCTCACTATATACACCCAGTCACTATCTCACTATATACACCCAGTCACTATCTCACTATATACACCCAGTCACTATCTCACTATATACACCCAGTCACTATCTCACTATATACACCCAGTCACTATCTCACTATATACACCCAGTCACTATCTCACTATATACACCCAGTCACTATCTCACTATATACACCCAGTCACTATCTCACTATATACACCCAGTCACTATCTCACTATATACACCCAGTCACTATCTCACTATATACACCCAGTCACTATATATACCCATTCACTATCTCGCTATATACACACAGTCACTATCTCGCTATATACACACAGTCACTATCTCGCTATATACACACAGTCACTATCTCACTATATACACACAGTCACTATCTCACTATATATATATATACACAGTCACTATCTCACTATATATACACACACAGTCACTATCTCACTATATATACACACAGTCACTATCTCACTATATATACACACAGTCACTATCTCACTATATATACACACAGTCACTATTTCACTATATACACACAGTCACTATCTCACTATATATACACACAGTCACTATCTCACTATATATACACACAGTCACTATATATATATATATATATATATATATATATATATACACACACAGTCCCTATCTCACTATATATTCCCAGTCACTATGTAGCGGAGAGCTGATTTCTCATAGCTTACCTCCACCAATATATCCAGAGGATGCAGGAACAAGTAATAAATCCAACAGGGTAACCAGCACGATCAGTAATAAAATCCAATAATATCCCATCACCTTTCCCAATAACTGGACGACACACAGTATCAGGAGTAGAACTGAAGTTTACTGGCAACATTCCTGCTTTTATGAGATTCTCCCATGCAAGGGAGGGATTCACATTAATTATACATTGCACCAATCATAGAGTCGTTACCTCCCACACATCTCCTCCCCTTAGCTTCACAGATAATACAATTATAATGCACACAGTTTCCCCCACTTTCCAGATGTACCCCAAATATGCATGATATACCTTTTAAATATGGTACCCCCTGGTAGCCCTGATCTGCGTGATGAATATATCCAAAAATCACCAGAACCAGGGGTTCGGGAGTTATAGAAAGGTAAAGTTTTGACCGACCGCATGGGTAAAGATGCCGAAAACAGTTCCATCAAAACTGGCCCTGCGGTCGGTCTCAATTCGTTCTCCAAAACTCCCAAAAGGCTATACCACACATAATGGAGTCGGTAACCGGATGAATCCCCTAATTTGTGGGATTCATCCTACCGAATGACGGTCCGTTCGTGCTTTTCTTTCGGCAGTTTCTGCCGTCCTGGAGATCTCAGTGGTGTTCGGCTAGTCGAGTGTCCGTTTTTTGTTCCAGAAACTAGACGACCAAACACAGCTGAGGTTCGTGCGTAAGATGGCCACCACCATGTGTTCGGCTACCAAAATGGCGGCCACCCATAGACTATAACAGCCAGTTCGTATGAATCCAGGGAATAGGAGAGCGATCAGGGAGGTAAATTACATGATTAATATACTTCAGGGTGGTCCAGTTGTTCGGTACTTTGTTTGTATACCGAATAAAGTAAGTCCATAGATCGTGCAATGTCAATTCGTTTTTCTCAGGCATGAAAAACCTCTGCAGTGCCAACAAATAAAACAATAGATGGGACAGCCAAACAGGGGTTCCGCTACACACTATCTCATTATATATACACAGTCACTATCTCTCTCTCTCTATCTATCTATCTATCTATCCATCTATCTATATATATATACACACACACACAGTCACTATATATGCAAAGTCACTGTCTCACTATATCTATGCACAGTCACTATCTCACTATATCTATACACCGTCACTATCTCACTATATACACTCAGTCACTATCTCACTATATACACTCAGTCACTATCTCACTATATACACTCAGTCACTATCTCACTATATATACACAGTCACTGTCTCACTATATATACACAGTCACTATCTCATTATATATACACAGTCACTATCTCATTATATATACACAGTCACTATCTCATTATATATACACAGTCACTATCTCATTATATATACACAGTCACTATCTCATTATATACACACAGTCACTATCTCACTATATATACACAGTCAGTGTCTCACTATAGTCACTATCTCACTATATATACACACAGTCACTATCTCACTATATATACACATTCACTATCTCACTATATATACACACACAGTCACTATCTTAGTTACATAGCTGAAAAGAGACTTGCGTCCATCAAGTTCAGCCTTCCTCACATATGTTGTTGCTGTTGATCCAAAAGAAGGCAAAAAACCCAGTCTGAAGCGCTTCCAATTTTGCCACAAACTAGGAAAAAATTCCTTCTTGACCCCAAAATAGCAGTCAGATGTCTCCTTGGATCAAGCAGCTATTACCCCACTAATTAGAAATGATATCCCTGTATGTTATGTTTTTGTAAGTATTTTTCAAATTGCAGTTTAAACATCTGTAGTGACTCTGACAAAACCACCTCTTCAGGCAGAGAATTCCATATCCTTATTGCTCTTACTGTAAAAAACCCTTTTTTTTTTTTTGCCTTAGATGAAATCTCCTTTCTTCCTTTCTTCCAGCCTAAATGTGTCACCTCGTGTCCTATGTATAGCCCTGTTTATGAATAGATTTCCAGATAAAGGTTTGTACTGGCCCCGAATATATTTGTATAATGTTATCATCTCCCCTCTCAGGCGCGTTTTTTTCCAAACTAAACAGATTTAATTTGTTTAACCTTTCTTCATAACTAAAATGCTCCATTCCTTTTAGCAATTTTGTAGCTCGTCTCTGGACTTTTTCTAGTGCCATGATATATCTTTCTTTAGAACACGCGCCCAAAATTGCACAGCATATTCAAAGTGTGGTCTTACCAGCGATTTATAAAGAGGCAAAATTATACTGGCCTTATCAACTGCAGATTGACATTGCATATTGCTGCCTAATTTGTTTTCTATAACAATTCCCAAATCCTTTTCGTGTGTTGTTATCCCTAATTCACTACCATTTAGTGTGTAAGTTGCTTGTGCATTCTTAACCCCAAAGTACAAAACTTTGCATTTCTCTGCGTTAAATTTCATCTGCCATTTTAGTGCTTACATTTTATTACTTTACAAAGTTTTGTGTCATCTGCAAACACTGATACATGGCTTTCAATGCCTATTTCAAGATCATTTATAAATATGTTAAATAGAAGTGTTCCCAAAACAGAATCCTGAGGGACACCACTTACCACTTTAGTCCAGCCTGAAAATTTACTATTAATGACAACTCGTTGTACTCTATCCTTAAGCCAATGTTCTACCCAAGAGCAAGAATATTCATCTAGACCAATTTCTTTTAGTTTGAAGACTAACCTATTGTGAGGAACCGGATCAAATGCTTTGGCAAAATCCAAGTAGATCACATCCACTGCAACACCCTGATCTATACTTCTATTTACTTCTTCGTAGAATGTAATTAGGTTAGTTTGACATGACCTATGTTTCATAAAACCATCCTGATTATTGCTAATAACACACTTCTTCCCAATGAATTCCTGAATATTAGCCCTTAATAGCCCTTTAAATATTTTCCCAGTTACAGAAGTTACGCTCACAGGTCTATAATTTCCAGGCAAGGATTTTGAACCCTTTTTAAACATCTGCCTTCCTCCAATCCTCCGGTACAACACCTGAAACAAAAGAATCTTGAAAAATTAAATACAGAGGTTCACTTATTTCCCCACTTAGCTCCTTAAGTACTTGTGGGTGAATACTGTCAGGCCCCGGAGTTTTATTTACATAAATTTTCTTTAATAGCTGTAGCACATTGTCTCGAGTTATTTGCAAGTTTTCTGCAGCAATCATTTGCATATCTCTTGCCATAGGATCCTCATTCATATATACTGAAGAGAAATAGTTATTTTACATTTTTTCCTGGTCTTCATTAGTTAATAAACCAAACTCTGTTTCCAGTGTACCTACACTTTAATTTTTTGTTTTTAGTGAGATAGTGACTATATACACACAGTCACTATCTCACTATATATACACAGTCTCTATCTCACTATATATACACAGTCACTATCTCACTATATATACACACACTATATACATAGTCACATCACACTATATATACAGTCACTATATACACACAGTCACTATCTCTATCTCTCTCTCTATTCACTATCTCACTATATATACACACAGTCACTATATACACTGCTCAAAAAAATAAAAGGAACACAAAAATAACACATCCTAGATCTGAATGAATTAAATATTCTTCTGAAATACTTTTTTCTTTACATAGTTGAATGTGCTGACCACAAAATGACACAAAAATAAAAAAATGGAAATCAAATTTTTCAACCCATGGAGGTCTAGATTTGGAGTCACGCTCAAAATTAAAGTGGAAAAACACACTACAGGCTGATCCAACTTTGATGTAATGTCCTTAAAACAAGTCAAAATGAGGCTCAGTAGTGTGTGTGGCTCCATGTGCCTGTATGACCTCCTTACACCTCCCTACAACGCCTGTGCATGCTCCTGATGAGGTGTCAGATGGTCTCCTGAGGTATCTCCTCCCAGACCTGGACTAAAGCATCTGCCAACTCCTGGACAGTCTGTGGTGGAACGTGACGGTGGATGGAGCGAGACATGATGTGCTCAATTGGATTCAGGTCTGGGGAATGGACGGGCCAGTCCATAGCATCAATGCCTTCGTCTTGCAGGAACTGCTGACACACTCCAGCCACATGAGGTCTAGCATTGTCTTGCATTAGGAGGAATCCAGGGCCAACTGCACCAGCATATGGTCTCACAAGGGGTCTGAGGATCTCATCTCGGTACCTATTGGCAGTCAGGCTACCTCTGGCGAGCACATGGAGGGCTGTGCGGCCCCTCAAAGAAATGCCAGCCCACACCATTACTGACCCACTGCCAAACCGGTCATGCTGGAGGATGTTGCAGGCAGGAGAACGTTCTCCACGGCATCTTCAGACATTGTCACGTCTGTCAAATGTGCTCAGTGTAAACCTGCTTTCATCTGTGAAGAGCACAGGAAACCATTGGGGAATTTGCCAGTCTTGGTGTTCTCTGGCAAATGCTAAACGTCCTGCACGGTGTTGGATTGTAAGCACAACCCCCACCTGTGGACGTCGGGCCCTCATACCACCCTCATGGAGTCTTTCTGACCGTTTGAGCAGACACATGCACATTTGTGGCCTGCTGGAGGTCATTTGCAGGGCTCTGGCAGTGCTCCTCCTGTTCCTCCTTGCACAAAGGCGGAGGTAGCGGTCCTGCTGCTGGGTTGTTGTCCTCCTACGGCCTCCTCCACGTCTCCTGATGTACTGGCCTGTCTCCTGGTAGCGCCTCCATGCTCTGGACACTACGCTGACAGACACAGCAAACCTTCTTGACACAGCTCGCATTGATGTGCCATCCTGGATGAGCTGCACTACCTGAGCCACTTGTGTGGGTTGTAGACTCCGTCTTACTAGAGTGAAAGCACCGCCAGCATTCAAAAGTGACCAAAACATCAGCCAGGAAGCATAGGAACTGGGAAGTGGTCTGTGGTCTGTGGTCACCACCTGCAGAACCACTCCTTTATTGGGGGTGTCTTGCTAATTGCCTATAATTTCCACCTGTTGTCTATCCCATTTGCACAACAGCATGTGAAATTGATTGTCACTCAGTGTTGCTTCCTAAGTGGACAGTTTGATTTCACAGAAGTGTGATTGACTTGGAGTTACATTGTGTTGTTTAAGTGTTCCCTTTATTTTTTTGAGCAGTGTATGTATGTATGTATGTATGTGTATATATATATATTAACCATCTCACTGTATTACCGGCTCTTTACATTCACTATCGCAGGGCCTGACAAATTCCATTTCCGTGGCTATCAGAAAATTTGTCCTGGCGCCTGGGATTTGTCAGCCTGTTCAGCCCCCGAGGTGCCTGAGAGCAGAGGCAGGCAGTCGGATCATGCAGGGCTGAGGCAGACTGCTGACTGAGGGAGGCGGCCGAGTCATTTATTGCTGAGGGAGGGCGGATGGATGACTTAAAGGGACACTCCAGGCACCCAGACCACTTCTGCTCATTGGAGTGGTCTGGGTGCCAACTCCCACTACCCTCAACCCTGCAAGTGTAATTATTGCAGTTTCTTATAAACTGCAATAATTACCTTGCAGGGTTAAGTCCTCCCCTAGTGGCTGTCTACTAGACAGCCACTAGAGGGAACTTCCTGGTCCCTAGCACAGATTATCTGTGCTAGAGCGTTGCTGGACGTCCTCACACTGTGTGAGGACCTCCAGCGTCGCTCATTTCCCCATAGGGAAGCATTGAAATTCATTCTCAATGCTTTCCTATGGGGTGCGCTAATGCGCATGCGCGGCTTTGCCGCGCATGCGCATTAGGTCTCCTCGGCCGGTGGGCGGGATCAGTCTCGCCCACCGGCCGACGGAGGCAGAAGGTGGAGCGTCGGGGGAGGAGCAGGCAGCGACGTGGGACATGTCGCTGCCTCAGGTAAGTCACTGAAGGGGTTTTTACACCTTCAGCAACTGGGGAGTGGGAGGGAGAGGAATCCTGCAGTGCCAGGAAAACTGATTGTTTTCCTGGCACTGGAGATTCCCTTTAATGTCGCGGCGAGGGAGGGAGCTGTAATCTCCATGCTCTGCTCCCCCCTTGCAGTGATGCCGGGAGCCGGGTTATGACATCACTCTTGCCCCCCGCTCACTAAACAGTGCTTGAGAGGGAGCTGAGTAGGGAGATGACAGCAGCCCCACTGGACCCCAAGGAAAGCCTATCCACTCCAGCTCTCCAGAAGTAAGGAGGCTGGGTGGATTTAAATAAAGTAATTTTGTCCTAATAATGTTCTCCCTTCTATTTTTCACATTCTACCTCACTTCCCTTATTATTAAAATCTCTCTATCTTTTACTTACCTGTTCCTGCTGACACCATCTTCATTGCTCCCTCTCTCCTTTCCTCATCTCTGTATTCATCACATGCACTTTACTCATATCTATCCAGCCTTTCTCCACAAACCCCTCCTAAATCCCCTAAATATAAGATCTCACTCCAAACATTTAAATCCTACTCCCACCTTCTCTTCCTTTCCATCCTACTGCTCCTGGGAGCTGGTGGTGTCTCTCCAACCTTGACCTCTCCTCTACTAAGCCAACTGGTGCTAACACCAGAACCCACAAAAATCTCATATCCATTCCATGTAACTCTCACTATAATACCTCCTTTTAAAGCTGCCCTCTGGAATGCACGCTCTGTGTGCAGCACCGTGAAATCAACTTCCATCCATGACGTATTTATCTCACACTCCCTAAACCTACTTGCACTAAAGGAAACATGTCTCTCTCACTCTGATACTGCTACCCCTGCCTCACTACCCTTTGGTGATCTTCACTTTACCCACAACCCAAGACAGGCTGAGAGTGTAGGATTTCTGCTTTCACCCAACTGCTCCTTTAAAACTCTGCCCACTCCCCCTTCCCTATCTTTCTCCAGCTTTGAAATTCACTCAATTCGTCTGTTCAAACTTTCAATATTTCTTCACCTCGATTTCCCCCATTTGCTCTGTGCCGTAAGTTTTCCCTTTAAGAGGAGTTCGAGCTGTCGATTTTCAGCTTTTTCAATTATCTGTTGAATACATCTTTTAAGTGTACAAGTTAAATATTTCAAACAGCTGTCATGTTAACCATTTTTAAACACACTGACCATCATGTTATCTATAGCTTGAGCCTTGGGTCAATACAGGCAAAGTGTATTATTCCCAACAACGGGAATATTATTATTATTATTATAATTCATAACGTAAGCTCATATAGTCACAACGGGAATAATATCTATCCCCTCTTTGGACCAGGGTCTTGGATTACCAGTCCACCCGGTGATCTGGGGCCAGGTCAAAAAACCCAGTGGCAAAAACTCATATTTGAGGAAAAAAGCACATCTGGAAAACCCTGAGTGAGGGCCATGACTGTGTAGACATGTCATCCCCTCACGTTAACAGCATTAGTGACTTATAAAACCCGCACTTGTAAGTAAATAGCTCGGGTATCGGGATTGGGAAACACTTCTTGATTAGTTCGAGAAGGCCCATTTATATATTAAATCATGAGATAACTCATCAGTTTGTAATTCTAACAATAATCCCAATCATGACCGTGCGTCCTATGCCTCCTAATCACATCCCTATTTCGACGGTCCAATCTTATCCACTATAATACATGGGAATCCATCCTTGATACACCCCACATACATCAATGACACACATAATACATCCATGCCTGAGTAAGCTAACACTTCCTCTCTCTCCGGCTAACTCTACAAAAATAAAAATAACAAAATAGTTCAATAGTCCAACATAGTCCAGAAAAATAGAATAAGTCTTTCAAGCAGTATAAAGAATGTTAGACACCATAAACTTTGTTCCATAATTTTAGACACCATAACATAGCTAAGGGTAGCAATATGGCTGACAACAAGACAATGTCAGCTTCCACATAGTTCTTAATTCTTCTGTTTGCTGGTTGTTCACCACAATGCTCTGTGCAACACCCCAATTGTTAAAAGGGTAATACAGAAATAGTGGCATTAGACAGCACTGCACCTTCAGGACTTTCCAAGTTAGTTTATGTCCTCATAAGTAAGCATCTTAGTTTCTTTGGCCAGCATGGATTTTGACCAAACAGATTTAATTGCAAAAAAGGTAGGTAGGCAGGTAGGTCAGCCAGAGAGATTGGTGTGTAGTCCCGAATATCAGGCGGCACAAATACTCCAGTATGGTCTCTATAATCATACAAACACAAGGATCAGTACGACATCAATACATTAATTATCTAGGCTAAACTCAAATTAGAGACTAAAGTTAAACCCTTAACTTGTGTAACATGTACTTCTCTCATTGTTGCTTATAATTCATTGAATTTGTCCTTTATACAATTTTACATAATTTCCCTTTAGAATGCCTTTGTACGGATGAGAGAAGCACTCATTCTATATATATGCTTGTTGAGCATAAAATTATTACCGGATGGCGCTCAGATCACATACATACAGTTCAATCGCCATGGAGCCAAAGTCCTTCCCATAGTCTTTCGGTATACGAATGGGTTCCATGGCTTAGCTATCTGGGGTAACACTGCTCACATAGGGAAAATAAAAGGTTTTTAATGCAGGGCCATAGTCCAGCGGCAAGAGGTGGGCAACCAGGCTCCTCCAGTGGCGAGGTTGGTTCCGCCACACCTGCAATCGATTGCGGCGATCTGGGGTTAACGTTAGTAAATGGCAGAAATTTACCATCATGCCTCCTTAATGGTAGGACAAGCATGACAGAAAATCACGTCCAGAGTCACGAAGGGTTTAATGGTGATCCCAATCTGACAGAAAAACTTCTCAAACGATTTATCTACAGAAGTCACCATTAAAGTCCATGGCATTTGTTGTAATTACATAACTTGAAAAGTCTTTTTAAGAGATTGCGATCATTTAAAAAAATGTATCCAAAAGAATCAATTGAAGACTTATTGTTTAATTTGCCGGTAGGTAAATTTCTCTCTCTTATCTCTTGTCCAACATACTGTAGAGTGCAAAATCTGCATTACTATCAAGGACCAGAGTCCAGTGTTTGGAGTGCACAAAAAACTCATGGATAACTAATCCGAAAGCAGAGGATCTCTCAGATGGACTGCTACAAGAATGGACAGGTAAGGGAAGAACTTACACAACATCTTCCTTTAACATCTTCCCACAACAGTTGGAGCGGAGGTTGTGTCCGATATATGAAGGAAAAATGCCAAACTCAAATGAAAATATTCCAAAGGAGTCTGTAAAGACAGAGATTTTATTAAATATAATAAATGATAGCACAGTAAACTACAGAGTGAGCTTTTATAGTAATGACTATGAAACATTTTATAAAGTCATTTCTTATTTAGGATCAGTGTGAGTTTGAGGAAGTGGCCGTTTACTTCTCCGAGGAGGAGTGGGACTATTTAAATGAAGTCGAGAAGAAGCTTTACCGGGATGTGATGATGGAGAATTACCAGACCCTCCGCTCTCTGGGTAAGGATGTCTGTCAGGCAGGATTTCTATCTGTAACTCTTCTTCAAATAGCTTTCTATACATTTTGTAATATTTGTGTAGAGAACATAGTATCCTATAAAAAGTCTCTCATCCACTCACAGGATGTATCCGTGTGACTCCTCCAGTTATATCGGTGATTGAGCAAGGGGAAGAGCCGTATGTGAGGGGACTCCAAGAATTTAAAGAGATTGGTTGTCCAATATACCCAGGTCCAGGTTAGTATTACTATAGTACAGCCACAATCGTGTTCTTGGTTAATGAATTTGCATATTTTAGTGCAACATTTCTAAAATATTTGTGGTGAAATAGAATTGTTTTATATATATATATAAATAACAGTAAAACTGGCAGCACTCACGGTCTTAGAATAAAACTTCTTTATTTCGCAAGCTTAAAACATAGGATCAACGTTTCAGTCCCTCTCTGGGACTTTCATCAGGATCAAAATGTTTATATATTTTTGTAGTGCAGCGAAATAATTATTTTCCTAATCAATATTTTTTTTAAATATACAGATAAAAAAATAAAAATCAATGAAGTGAAACCTGCGCATAGCCAGGCGAGGCTGTGTGCCATTCAGTTGGTACACGTAGGATTTTAAGGAGTTACACAGAAGGTATTTTGGGGGTTATGCATTGATTTTGACCCCGAGCACTGGGTGGCTGGAAATATACAATTTCAGAGGTACACACAGATTTGGGTGAAGGGGTCACCCCTTGATATAAAAATCTGAGCCGTGCCAGGCAGATACAATGTGTTGTGCACATAGAGGGAGGGAGGCAGCAAGGGTGCCCTTACTGCGGCTGATGATATGCTGGGCAGACTGCTGGTCTGTGAATTACTGTTTTACACATTCATGCAGCAGGGCTTGTCTAGGGCCCCGTTGAAGAAGACCAGGAGTTGGAACGTTGCCAGTGAAGCCAGCCTTGCCAAGGTTGTACAGATAGTCCAGCATGTGGCCCCAGTGCATGCAGTTATTGGCATCGATGAGCAGCTGCCCCTCACCATGCTGCCCTTGTCAAGTTTTTGCCGCTTCCTCAGCACCACTGTGCCCGGTCAGCACTGCTTAATGCACTTCTGGAAGCCCTGGCTGGGGAAAATGGAGGCTGGTGACAAGCGATGTGCCAATCATACATTCAGCCATGGTAGGGAGGGGGCACAGGAAACCCATTGACGGAACGGGAATGGAGAGAAAGACGGAGAGCAAAAGATTAACTGCGGGTAACTAGTAGGGGCTAGCACACAGGATTGTGGGTGAGAGAGAATATAATGCTCCTATTGTGGGTAGGTAGATAAGCAGTGGGATGCACAGGACTGAGAATTACCAGCATTCCTAATAACAGCCCCGCCGGTCAGTGGTGTACCTAACAGAGGGTTCTTGTGCGAGAATTGTTTTTGGGTCCCTCTATAGAGCATGGGTGATCAAAAGATAGATTCTAAACTGTCCTTAAACTCTCCTAATTCTACCATTTCCATTCATATGCAGGGGTGTAAATGTGTGTAGTGTTAGTGTTTGGGTGAATTCACATATACACATACACAAGTGACACAGATATACACAGTGAAACATGCATACATACACTAAAAAACACACATGCATAGATATGAACATATACATAAACACAAACACACACAAAAAAGACACATGCATATTTTTGGCACTCTTCTACTTCCATACCTTAAATTTCCTGGAGGCTGGCTGAACCTGAAAGGTGATGGCTGGGATTGGTAAGAGCTGGCTAGGGCTGTCTCCTCTTTCTGCCTCCTCTCTCGTGCACAACGCTATATCTGCTGGGAGGAAGGAAAGTGTGTGATCACTTCCTCCCGACTCAGCACGGCCTTGCAGGGGAAACAGCCGCACTGATAAAGGGCTGTACTTAATAAATATGTCCATGGGATTGCACTTAGTATTCGGACCACCTGATGGGCACTTTATTAAAGAACAAGGGGAACCAATGTGGCATTTAGAGTGCAAAAAAGGCTGACCAATTGGAATTACTGAGGGTCAAAAAAATAGTACTTAGTGTCACCCCTGTCCTGAAAGCTTGTATCGTTTACACACATATATTATATGCATGTGTGTGTGTGTGTGTGTATATGTGTGTGTGTGTATATATGTGTGTGTGTGTGTGTATATATGTCCTGCTCAACTTGGGAGAGCCCACAGTCTGGGACAAGAATGGTTGCGAGAGCAAACCAACCTGTGCTACTCACTGTGTCCATGAACTGGAAGCAGGTGAGCCTGCTGGTGAGTAGGCCGCACAACCCTCCAGCCATTTGCGGAGCGGGGAATCCTTGTGCGCTATAGCAGGGAGCCTGCCATACCCCCAGACAAATTTGGATGTTTTACACTAAAGCTGCAACAACAAATCAATAATGATCATTTTTGTTACTTCTTCCTAATGTTATAGTCACTGGGTATTGCCACATCCACAACCACTGCAGTCTTCCACTCCTTGTCTACCATCACAATGTCAGGTTGTTTGTCCACTGCTTGCTTGTCTGTCTGGATCTGAAAGTCCCACAGGATCTTAGCCCTGTCATTCTCAACTACACTTTGTGATATCTCCCATCTGGAATTAGGCAGGTCCAGCACATATGTTGTGCAGATGTTTCGGTACACAATCCCAGCAACTTTGTTGTGCCTCTCAGCAGGGCCGCCATCAGGGCATGACAACCGCAACGGTTGTCATGGGCCCGGCGGTCCTGGGGGGCCCGGACTGCTCAAGTCGTCCGGGCCCCACATTCAGTGGGTACATACCGGGTCGCAGGGGGCCCTGCGACCCCGGTATGTACCCACTGGGCCAGCCTCTTCTCCTGGGGGGCCCAGTAGCCCCCCAGAGGCTGGCCCTGCTGACAACCGGCAGGCGCGCGAGGGAGCACTCTCCTCTGAGTGCTTCCTCTTCAGCTCCCTCGCGCACCGTACTGATGCCGGAGCCGGAAGATGACGTCATGCTCCGGCATCAGTACGCGGCGCGTGAGGGAGCTGAAGAGGAAGCACTCGGCCAGGGAGAGTGCTCCCTCGCGCGCCCGCTGGGTGTCAGGGAGAAATTTGAGTGAGTGGGGGTGGGGGAGAGGGAGGGAGAAATTTGAGTGAGTGGGGGAGAGGGAGGGAGAAATTTGAGTGAGTGGGCTGGGGGAGAGGGAGGGAGAAATTTGAGTGGGTGGGGGTGGGCAGGGGAGGGGGGGGAGAGGGAGGAAATTTGAGTGAGGGGGGGAGAGGGAGGAAATTTGAGTGGGGGGAGAGGGAGGAAATTTGAGTGAGTGGGGGGGAGAGGGAGGAAATTTGAGTGAGTGGGGGGGGAGGGAGGAAATTTGAGTGAGTGGGGGGGGAGGGAGGAAATTTGAGTGAGTGGGGGGGGAGGGAGGAAGGAAGGAAATTGGAGGGGGGAGAGGAAGGAAATTGGAGGGGGGGGGAGAAAAAGGAAATTGACGGGGGTAGGGGCAGAGATTGACATCCATCACACACACACACAATGCACCCCTTGCACACAGAAAAACACACAATGCATTACACACAGACACACATACACAAGCAATGCATCCCTTACACACAGCAACACACAATGCACCCCTTCCACACACTCAGTGCATCCCTTACAGACACACACACTGCATCCCATACATACACAAACTCACCTTGCAGCCCTTACACATACAAACACAGATTCACACAATGCATTCCTTACACACATCAGGACATCCCCCCCACACACACACACCCCTGTGAACAAACTCATTGGTGGAACATGAAGGTGGACCCTGGGACCCAGACCTTGAGCTGTGTAAAGGGCCCTCAAAAAATGGAGCTGCTTCCCGTTCTCCCAGAACATTGATTTTTGTGACCACAGTTACAAACCGCCTCCAGAGAGCCTGTTCTACACCAGACCAGTGGAGCCAGACGGCAGCTGAAGCCCATCATCATCCTCATCTGGTTGTAAGTAGGCAATCTAGTATATTATTCGTGGCACTAATCTCTAATTTACCTCACATTAAAGGGACACTATAGTCCCCAGAACACTGCAGCTTAATGTAGTGGTTCTGGTGTCTATAGCCTGTCCCTGCAGGCCTTTTATTGTAAACACGGCGGCACTGCAGCACTGTGTTAGTTAACATGGCAGATCATATGAGTGGGGCACTGTGATGTCACATGGGGGGCGGCAAACTTTACTTTTGCCTAGGGCGGCAAAAATCCTTGCACCGGCCCTGCAGACACTGCATCCCTGTGGGCGGACTCGGGGGGAGGGGGGGGGAGGGGGAGGGGAGGAGGGGGGGGGAGGGGGGGGAGGGGGAGGCGAGGAGGGGAGGAGGGGGGGGGAGGGGAGAACTCAGGTGCAGGCGCCGGGGGGCCCAGACCTTGAGCTGTGTCAGGGGCCCCAAAATTTCTGATGGCAGCCCTGCCTCTCAGTGTTTGGTGTTTCTGTTAACTTCTTGCCCCTGGCTATTGTGTGCTGGTTAGTCTGAGGCCTCTTTGTATATTTATCTGTGAATAGCCACAATGTTGTTTTATAAGGTTTATTTTATATGTAAAAGAATCATTGAATATTTTTAGTTTCAGGTGCTCAGAATGGGTCACAACCTTAGATATGGACTTTCCATAGCTCAGCAGCAAGTAAGCTATAGTATGACAGCGTATAGCTATATATGAGTTATAAACAGGAAATCTCCTCATTTTGTTAAAACCAGAATAACATTGCTAGGTTGTCACAGTTCTTCATAAGAAAGCCTAGCAGTCAGATTTCTCAGTCAAGGGCTACCATTTGAAGACTTAAATGGTTACTACACATACCATAACCCCTTCCTAATTTGTGGTGATGGTGCCTGGAGTCTGTATGTGTAGCATTTCTCTTTGAAACTCTGCATATTCATAGATTACAGGACTTAAATTTGTTGCGGATCTCCTTCATTGTGAGGAAAGAAGCGCATCGAACCATAGGTAAGGATAAATATTTTTATTCTGAAGTGAACATACAGTAAGGACACACAGGGAAGAGAATGATGATTGTAACAGAGCTCCTGTACTTGGACGTATTACCTCTGTCTGGTCAACTTCCTCGCCGCTACCAGGAGACCCTGCAGTGCTCCATCGCCAAAGCTAAACTGGGATCTCTGGGTACCAATTCCTCTGGAAGGACTACCGAGGTTATAGCCCTTTCTCTGTATACCTTCTCGCCTGTATTACAGTAGTAATCATATCCCTTTCCCCCCACACATTAGCTCAGACCTAATGTAGGGGGTAAAATAAACACAGTAATATCTCTCTCTATCTATATATATACAGTTCAAATGTAGATTGCCCTCCAGAGGGTCCTCCATACAATTAAATGTAGCATAATCCCTTTTTCAGGGCCATTCTGTCTGGGGTTAATGAGATTAGTGATTCCCAGACACGCAGGCAAATCAGGGGCAGAACCAGCAGCAGCAGACTGAAATAAAATTAAGATGTTACTATATTTAGGCGGGTCAGGGGGGCTAGCTGTTTTTTTTTATTATTTTTTTTTTTTATTTGGTATTTGTAACGGACCGTTTCAGCAGACAAGGGGTTAAAATCCGTTTAGGCGGGGGCGTGGCCTACAGAGCTAAGCGAAAGACGTGTCTCCCCTGAGCTCCGTTAGGGCCTGGGAGAATACAGAAAAAAACAGCCACAAAACCGACATCCACAGCGAACAACTCGACACCCCCCTACACACGATACGATGGGGCGCAAACACAAGAAGACTCACCATCCAGAGGCTGACCGGCAACGAGATATCCGGCTATCCTTTGAGAGGCCGGCAGCACCAGCCCAAAATGGCGCCAGAGGCGCAGGGGACACCGGAGCCATCAGAGACCTCCCAAGAGGAGGATGATCTGCCGAGCTCTCCCCGATCAAGAGCGGAGTCTGGCATGTCGGAGTCTGACGACGACGAGACACCCTCTACAAGGGGAGACATCAGGAGGCTATTGACCGACCTCCGGAAGGTCTGGAAGGAAGACCTCTAGGCAGCATAGGCAGAAATAGGGGAGATCCGGCACAGAGTACAACAGATAGAAGAAAGGGAGGCCTCCAGCAAGAAACACACACAACTCACAGACAACAGACTGGACAGCCTCTCCTCCCAAGTGCAACAACTGACCCAAGCAGTGACTACCCTAGAAACGCGCCACAGACAAAAAACCTTCGCCTCAGAGGAGTCTCAGAAGACATACCTGAAGAGTCTGTACTTACCTTTGTAAGGGACCTGATAGATACCATGGGCATAAAAGACACTCCTGCCCAACACACGATCACCTCGGCATTCAGGGTGCAAAAGTCGGCCACGGCCCCAAGCACCGCGCCTAGAGATATTATAGCAGTAACTAGAGACATAGCGGTGAACACATAGCGATCATGAAACGTTCCAGAGAGCAGGGACCGGCACAACATAAAGGTCAGGCGGTCTCAATCTTTGTGGATTTACCATTCTCTGTCCTAATGGAAAGGAGGAAGCTGGCCCCAACCGCCAGAAAACTCAGAGACAACTCTATAAGGTCCTGCTGGGGACTAGGGGGTGCACTAGTAGTGACCAGTGGTGACATATCAATGACACTGACATCAGCGGAGGACCCAGAGCCACTACTGCAAAGGCTCGGGCTCACAGATCTCCCACAAGCTACCACTGCAGGGACACCCTTAGAGACACCTAAGAAAAACCGGGAGCCCAGGGCGAGCAGCATCCTTGAACCCCAGCAGCGGCTTCACTCACCGACCAAGAAAACGCATCCTACACTAAAAGGCAAAGACTTGGGCTCAACCAAGCCTCGACACCCGGAGGGGAACTTTAAAATTCAGAGACTCTCCTAACGAGACTTGCACCACGTAAGTTCTCTACCAGGAGCCACAAAGCCCAAGCTTACACAGTCGCCCCAACGCAGAACTACCCCCAATGGCATAATAATAAGTTAACGGCATTTGTAACACACCTTGTTTTAAAAAGTTCACACATACTGTTTTTCCAACGTAATAATGTTACCTGTGACTCCTACAATTTTACAATGTACACTAGGAGAGACTGTTACCTAGAATATGCAAAACTGAATATATCACTATCTAACTGTTTAGTTGCTTTACCCATACTATGATAATGATGTCTACTGTGAAAAACTTCAATAAAAATTAAAATTAAAAAAAAAACTGGTTGGGAAGGTATGTGAGCTGGAGAATTAGTTTTAGCCTAAATGTGTCAAATGCACTGTTTATTGAATAAACCCCTTTAATCCAAAAAAAATAAAAAATCCGTTTAGGCGATATTCCCCTTTCAGATATAAAGGCAGCTACTGTAGAACACCAAACTCCCGAATTGAATACAAGTGAATGCACCAAACTCCCGAACTGCATACAAGGGAATAAGGTAGCACTCCAAACTCCCGAACTGAAACCTCACGAATAGCTGCTAGCAGACGAACAGGAAAAGCTCCCAAGCGGCTTACACTCCTGGCAATCAGTCTGTAACAGCATACAGTAAATCCCCCCCAAGAACGAGACAGAGCTCTGTGTTGCGGGTCAAGCAGTGGTCTGTTTTAATTAACACTCACAGACTTTTATGCAAGTCCCCATGCAAGGGGACATCCCACAGGGAGGGACAACATGTAACCAATCCCGTACAGTAAAACATAAAACACACCCAGCACAAACACATAAAATCCTCCCCTCTGCCTGTGATATAATTACTGAACACAATGGGTTAATGTAATTTATCACAGGCAGGAAAAATACAGTTTTTACAGCATATTCATAATTTCTAAAATATACTTCACATAAAAATTATATATTCACAATCAATCCATTCAGGGGAACAACATATAAAAAAAATGATAACAATAAAAGCTGTGCCTAGTAACAGTAAAATAAATAGTCCAAATAAAATAAATGGATAAAAAAGAGAGTCTTATCTAAGAGTGTCTCGTGCAGTCGTCTAGTACGGAAATATTCGGTCTGCAACGATTGTCCTTATTTGATTCTTCCTTGTAAATCCACTCATATGTAGGAGACAAAAGGGTATATACAGGAAGCCGGATAGTGTAGTAAGTTTAAAATATAAGTAAATACAATATATAAAACTCTTGAATGCTAAACCAGCTCTGGTGGGAAGGGCGTTCAGCGGTATAATCCCCGGGGATATTCCTCATCTATTTTAACCGTCTGTATCTGTATAGAATTTCTCTTTATACCTTATCTATTTATAATTGTATTAGTTTAAACGCTTTATAGTGACAATTATGTGTCTCCTTTTATTAAACATCCCTTTATCCCCTCAACCCCTCCTCAAACAATTCTCCCAACCCGCCAAACAAGTTTCCGATATTATAACCAATTCTTCACCCATTCCGTAGCTTGCTCATGATTATTAAATGTGTACCAATTATTCTCATACGTAATTCTCAGGGCCGTTGGAAATCCCCATTTGAATTTTAAGTTTTGTTGTTTTATAACTAGAAAAATAAATGCAAAGGATCTCCTCTTTGCACGTGTATGGTAAGAGACATCTGGCAATATTTTAAGTCCTTAAATATATCTTACAATGAACTCCTTCTCTTAAACTCCCATGTAACTCCCCATTTGAATTCGTAAGAGTGGAAAGCCACTATAACGTCACGTGGTAGATTATCTGGTGTTGTTCTATTAAGTGGAAGTCTATGGCATCTATCCATTTTCTGTTCATGATTGTTGTTTGGCAATTCTAGGCAATGGAAGAGTTCTTTTAAGAACTATTTAAATTTACTATCTTCGATGTCTTCTGGTATGTTCCGGAATCTTACGTTTTCTGTCTTTGATCTGTCTTCGAGGTCACTTGTTTTTTCTTCTAACTGCATTATTTTAGATTCCATAATATTCTGTTTTTCTTGCATATCCTGAAGTTGATTTTTCTATCTGTTCCATATGTTGAATTCTCTGGTTAAGAGACAGGATATCTGATTTCAGGTCTATAAATTTATTATTTCATTTTTAAGGTCTTTCAGCACTATATCGAGGCAATCTTTTAGGAAGCTTGGGGAGACAGTGTCACTTTCTATTGCGTGAGATAATGACAGCGATGTATCTGCACCGTTTTTCTCCATTAATTCAGTGTCTTGTATGGAGAAAAAGGATGAAAGATGTTTTTCTTGTTTTTGTCCTTTTTTTTTCCCCCTCCATTTTTACACTCTATTTACTTTATTGCATTCTTTTAGATGCCATTTTTAACCCTGTTTTTCTGTTGTTGTTTTTTTCTCCTCTTTTCCTTATTATTTATATATATATATATAGGTAATTACAGCTCTATATACTTAGTACAGCAAAGTCAATATTATGGCTGTTTTCTTTAGATCTGTTTTGATTTTAGTCTTTTAATTTCAAATGCTTTAATAAATCTTTTTTTTTTAACAGAATATATCTGCAGATATTCTTCTTTTTGGGTTCCGGCACGTTTACTTAATAACTTTAAACATTTGCAGGAAGTCGTTCACTTTGTTTTACTTCCACAATTTAACTCAAAAATAAATAATCCAATTCATGCGTACCTGATTTTCTCTGCAGTTTCAAGCCTTCAGCAGGATTCAGTATTCAGTAATGATTCATACCTTACTGACAGTTCCGGCTTCAGTGGAATTTCTCTTTTCAACTTTGTATTCCTCGGATCTTCTTTTTAGCTGTTTAAGTTTGAATCCTTATCAAAATAAATCTGGATTAAAGTAGAGCTGTGCAGTAAATCTTCACAGGCAGCCTATCCGTCACTTATCTCTTTATCAGAATGCTTGGTAGTATAGGGAGAGGTATTAGCAGTAGAAAGAGGTGCTCTTGCAATTGTACAGAACACTGGTGAGTAGTGATAACCCGAACTGAGTAGTGATGACCCGAACAGTTCGCCGGCGAACATAGCTTGTTCGTGGCAAACGCGGCGGGCGAACAAATGCGATTTAGAGAGAGTTCAGAGAAGAGCTACTAAACTGGTTCATGGATTGCAGGATAAAACTTACCAGGAAAGGTTAAAGAATCTTAACATGTATAGCTTGGAGGAAAGACGAGACAGGGGGGATATGATAGAAACATTTAAATACATAAAGAGAATCAACACAGTAAAGGAGGAGACTATATTTAAAAGAAGAAAAACTACCACAACAAGAGGACATTGTCTTAAATTAGAGGGGCAAAGGTCTAAAAATAATATCAGGAAGTATTACTTTACTGAGAGGGTAGTGGATGCATGGAAGAGCCTTCCACTGGAAGTGGTAGAGGTTAATACAGTAAAGGAGTTTAGCCCCTTAAGGACCAAACTTCTGGAATAAAAGGGAATCATGACATGTCACACATGTCATGTGTCCTTAAGGGGTTAAGCAGGCGTGGGATAGACATAAGGCTATCCTAACTATAAGATAAGGCCAGGTACCACTGAAAGTATTTAGAAAATTGGGCAGACTAGATAGGCTGAATGGTTCTTATCTGCCATCACATTCTGTTTCTATCTCTATCAGTCGCGTTCTCTCCTTACTCGAACCTTGAACTCAGCTTCTCAGCATGCCTTGTGGCCCGCTCTCTCCCTCATTCCTTGGAGTCCCTTATCTTCTGTCTTGAAACTTTCCCCTCACGCCATGTGTGTATTACGTCATCACGCCCCTAGCTGATGTTTTTAACACTATAGGGTCAGGAATACATTTTTGTGTTCCTGACCCTATAGTATTCCTTTAATTTCTCACACTATTGTTTAGATGTTATTCATATTAAATTATGCTTCATGTATAAATATGTGAAGTGAAAGCCCTATTTCTCCTGAACAAAATGATATATATTAAGTGTGGGTGCACTTAATATGAAAAATTTAAATTATGGTTGAAGAAACTTCTAAATTCTGGTTCAGAACTTGGACAATTGCCTCCATCCTTAAAGGGACACTATAGTCACCTGAACAACTTTAGCTTAATGAAGCAGTTTTGGTGTATGGAACATGCCCCTGCAGCCTCACTGCTCAATCCTCTGCCATTTAGGAGTTAAATCCCTTTGTTTATGAACCCTAGACACACCTCCCTGCATGTGACTTGCACAGACTTCCATAAACACTTCCTGTAAAGAGAGCCCGATTTGGGCTTTCTTTATTGCAAGTTCTGTTTAATTAAGATTTTCTTATCCCCTGCTATGTTAATAGCTTGCTAGACCCTGCAAGAACCTCCTGTATGTGATTAAAGTTCAATTTAGAGATTGAGATACAATTATTTAAGGTAAATTACATCTGTTTGAAAGTGAAACCAGTTTTTTTTTCATGCAGGTTCTGTCAATCATAGCCAGGGGAGGTGTGGCTAGGGCTGCATAAACAGAAACAAAGTGATTTAACTCCTAAATGACAGTGAATTGAGCAGTGAAATTGCAGGGGAATGATCTATACACTAAAACTGCTTTATTTAGCTAAAGTCATTTAGGTGACTATAGTGTTCCTTTAAGGGGTAATGCGAATACAACCGTAACTTAATTTATTGTAAATCTCATTTTAGCCTCCCCATGTCTTATTTGGTTTAACGTAGAATTGTATTTTCATCATTTCAAGAATATTTTTTCTCTTTTAAAGAAGTGTAGTGTTAATTAAGCATAGTGATTAATGTTTAGATATCTTTCCAAATGTCATGCTAATGATTTAAAGGAAAATTTCCTTAACTGAAAGTCACCAAACCAGAGGAGAGATTTTCAAACCCTTAAGCAACGTGTTTAATTTGATTCCTAAATTTATTTCAGAAAGCTTTGTGAACATACATTTTCCAGAAAAATGTCACAAAACCAGAAACGCACTAAGCAAGACAGAAGAGAAATCTTTTGGATTGAAGAACTCCATAGAGCACAAGCTTTCCTTAAAATGCAATATGGGTACTCCTCAGAAGATGCACACAGAACCAAAATTATTCTTATGTTCTGATTGTGGGAAATGTTTTGACTTTAACTCTCAACTTTTAATTCATCAGAGAACCCACACAGGAGAAAAGCCATATTCATGTTCTGAATGTAAAAAACGTTTCAGCCAAAAGTCTTTACTTGTTCACCATCAGAGAACTCACACAGGAGAGAAACCTTTTTCTTGTTCTGAGTGTGAGAAATCATATAGTTTTAAATCACATCTTATTCGACATCAAAGAGCTCACACAGGAGAGAAACCATTTTCATGTTTTGAATGTGGCAAATGTTTCAGCCAAAACTCGATACTTGTTAACCATCAGCGAACACACACAGGAGATAAGCCATTCTCATGCTCTGAATGTGGTAAGAATTTTGGTTCAAATGCTTATCTTGTTAGACATCAGAGAAGCCACAGAGGGGATAAGCTTTTCTCATGTTCTGAATGTGGGAAATGTTTTCATTTTAATTCGCAACTGCTTGCACATCAGAGAACTCACACGGGCGAGAAACCATTCTCGTGTGCAGAATGTGGGAAATGTTTTGGTCGTAATGCCGATCTGGTCAGTCATCAGAGAATGCACTCTGGAGAGAAACCATTCTCTTGTTCTTATTGTGGTAAGTACTTCAGCTTTAATGCATATCTCATTAGACATCAGAGAACTCACACAGGGGAAAAACCTTACTCATGTCCTGAATGTGGAAAATGTTTTAGCCGTACCACAACACTTGTAAATCACCGGAGGACTCATACAGGAGAGAAACCATTCACTTGTTCAGAATGTGGTAAATGTTTCAGGCAAAATGCAATACTTGTTAGACATCAGAGATCTCATACAGGAGAGAAATCATTCTCATGTTCTGAATGTGGGGAATGTTTTGGTCGTAATGCTGATTTTGTTAGACACCAGAGAATGCACTTTGGAGAAAACCCATTCTCTTGTTCTCATTGCGGGAAATGCTTCAGCTTTAATGCATATCTCATTAGACATCAGAGAACTCATACAGGGGAAAAGCCTTTTTCATGTTCTGAGTGTGGGAAATGTTTTAGTTGCACCTCAACTCTAGTTAATCACCGGAGGACTCACACAGGAGAGAAACCATACACTTGTTCAGAATGTGGCAAATGTTTCAGGCAAAATGCAATACTTGTTAGACATCAGAGAACTCACACAGGAGAGAAACCGTTCTCCTGTTCAGAGTGTAGGATATCTTTCAGTTTTAAGTCACAGCTTGTTATACATCATAAAACTCACACTGGAAGAAAACCATTACCTAGATTTAAAGGTGGAAAATCTAGCTCTAAAGCTTATTTTTATAAACATCAATAAGTTCACACATAAGATGCATTTTCTTATACTAAGAATGTTAATATCCAGAACCCAGTGGTTGTTAGACATCAGAAAATTCACACAGAAGAGAATCAGTTTTAAAGTTTTAAAATGAAATTCAGTTTGTGTTACATGTTATAATTCTCACTAGAGTTTTCTCAATGCTAAGTATGGTGTTCACTGCAAGTAAAATTTCGATACACAAGCTCAGTAAAAAGGAAAAAAAACTTCAGTCCATTTAAAAATGACAACACAAGAACTGCACATTGATAACCAGCCAAGTGGCCAGCGTCACAAGCAGATTAACATGTTCTTACTCATATACTACAAAAACATGTTAAGGTACTTGCAATGCTGTGCTCACTGGCTTATGTCATAAAGATGCTGTTCCTGCACAATCGTTTATAAATTGGCCACAGCAAAAGCTGATGTTCATTGTCATGCCATAGAAACCTTATTAAATGGTCTGTGCATATGGCTGATTCTAGCTTAAGAAGGGTTTGATTGCGTAAGAATGTGATAGATGTCAGAACATTCACAACATAAATTCAATTTTTTAAAGCTAGTGTTACTCTACCAGGTGTGAAGTTTCACACACACATTGCCCCTATATTTATCTTTTATCAGATAGGATGACTATACCTGATTTGCCTCACAGATATAAGTAAAACTTAGCAACCAGGACACCATTGTCTACCAATGGGTCATATCCAAAAAAACAATAATAATCAAGTGATTAATAGTCATGCCTCCTGTTCTATATATTCATAACAGCAAAAGCGCACACTACAAAAGGAGTCTAAACATGGCTAGTAAACTGTGGCATCCACTGTATAGGATCATATGTAGTGTGATGGATGGCCTGATTTGTTTGGCGCAAGTCACAAGCTCGCAGCGCCGTTTTTGTGACTTTTGTGTACCAAGGTATCTCTGTATTACAGGCATCTGTGTAGTGTGTAGCTGTATTAAACATAGAGCAGTATGAGTGTCTGTATATGCAGCTGTAGGTTACCAGAGGACAGCAGCTCTCTATCGAGGCATAAAATATAGTTGTAATGAATTGCAGGTACCCGTTCGCCTATTTTCTCCCAAACTGCTAGAGTCTGATTGATAATAGCTCACAGTCCAGGTGTTGATTCGAACGCTTCTCCAGACGAATTACAGCCTCCAAGTATATTCTTCCAGCAAAGTAGACCGGTACCCAAACATCAGTCGAAACTAGATGAAAGGTGTAACAGGAATGCTTTATTCAGGCTAGCCGCATGGCTTTTATGCAGTGAACAATTTCAGTTTCAGTTGACATATTCCAGGGGCATTGCCCACTGGACCTGAGAGGGGACAGTGACAAAATACATTCTGTAAGTCCATTGGCTCTCAGGTCCAGGACACTCTTACATACAGTAATAGAATCTTCCCCTGTACTGGGGAGATAATTGAGTCAAGCAATTTACTAAACTCAATTATCTCCCAACACAAAAAAACATTTTCATAAAACTTAGAAATACATATCCCCTGAAAGCCTCGATCTGGGTGACCAACATATTCAAAAATCACCCAGATCGGTTCAGGGGTTAAAAAGTTACATGGAGGTCTTAATCTGACCTGCTTTCAGTCCATTTCGACAAGTACAAAAACCAAACGGTTCCCCTGGCTCATAGGTAGCGTTTGTTCCCCTAGTTTGTGGAAACAAATCTACCGAATAGCGCTCTCCTGGCTGGTCTGTGAAAGGAAGCAGATGTTTGTGAAGTTTGACTGGTGTTAGGGAAGTCGAGTGTCCGATTTTGGTTTTAGACACTCGACGACCAAGTACCGTTGCATCCTTTCGTGCAAACAAAATGGCCGCTGTTTTCTCTTACACATGCCGTTCGACTACACGAACGGCAGCCACACAGGGAGAGCACTAAATTGTCAGGTTGCTTTGAAGTAAATGAGCCATGGGGTGGTCGGGGTTTTATCTACCGAACAGGAACAAAAAACAAAAGTACCAAAATAACGGGTAGTTTCTAGTTAGGTGTGAAATTAATCTTTTGGGCTAATCAAGTAAAATGCTGCACGATACGTGACCACCTGCTGTGGGACCCAGCAAGTCTATCCACTGCAGCACAGGGCTGTGTTGATGTAACCAGAGATTGCTCTGATGGGACAGTGGGTCCAATCAACATTTTGTTATCAGGGTGTATTGGCATGGGGGGGGGGGGGTTCTTTCCCTGTGACCTGTTCTGTGTTTCCACTGGTGAAAGTTTGGTTTAATGTTTATTTTACTGTATGCTGTGATCTTTGTAAGCTGGATCTGGATGCAATAAACTGAGTAAGTCTGAGTTCTGTTGAGTTGCCAAGAAGGAAGCTAGTTTGTCTCTTCCTTGAGCTCTCACAAGATATTCATTGTCCCTGTAGCAGAATGAGTATCGTCCAGTTACTGGGGATGTGTTGGGAGAATCTTGTCTTGCCTTTTTGTATTTACCTGTTCCTGTGAAGCATCTTCTTTGTTCCTGAGTCATTTTGGTGAAAACCAGCGGAGAAAGGTCCCTGCTAGACTGGCGCTCCGCTACCGTCCTCCATAGAGTAATTACTAATAGGAGTATTGCCAGAAGACTGGATGGATAGAATATCATATAGTAACCAGATATCAGCTCAGTATATCCTGCATACGCTACCAAAGAGGAGTCCTAGCATTTAGTGGAGCAGTTTAGTGGTGCAAGTAAAGTAAAAGAATATCCACGTACGATATTAAGGCTGTATCGTCACATGTAGAAAGTGTAATATGTCTAGAAAATCAATAAATTGCAACAAATTCATAGATGTAAGAATTTGTCTGTGCCAGGCACAGAACAGAAAATAAAAGCAAATGTTCTCTAAATTGGGGTTTGTCTCAAAAATAAGGTGAGGCCACTTAAAGGGAGTACACCTTCCCTTCACCCTATTTCACTAACGGGCCACCTTGGAAACTTGGGATGAATGTTGCAGGTATTAATCTGATGACATGCATATGACCCGTGTGTTTACTAGGGTCCAAGATCAAATTTTGAGTAAGTACCACCTTTCCTTGCTGAAGCACCCAGGCAGAAGATACCTTTACTTTAACATCTAAGTGAGTAATTAGGATTTCTGCTGGATACTTCTCAGAAGAAGTGGCAAACCAAATACCTCTACAAATGTTATGCTTAGTTGGCTGATATCCTATTTTTGTTCTACTACTACGGATACATTCCTTCCCGGATTATTTGGGTAGAGAGACATGTTGTATATTTTATGTTTTATAGATCACTTTTCATTGTTGAAATATATATTCTTGATTATTTCTCTGTAACACTCGTGCAACATTCTTAATAGAAAAGTTTGAAAACAAAAGTGAAAAACATTGTAAGTGTATGTGCAAAGCAAATAAATGTTATTTTTCCAACAAAATCTAGCTTGACTTTTTCAAACGAAAATGATAACATTGGTTGTACGTTGTTTAGTAGGGACAATATTGTTTTTACCATGCCTACTTTGTGTGTGCGATGTAGGTACATACAACAAAAAACCCTGTGGCGGACCACGGGTAGCCCGACTGGTTACTTCCGCTGATTCCTTCCTTCAGCCTCACTCGAACCATTAAAGCATACAGACATCCATTCCCCCAGTAACCAGATGAAATATAGTTCTGGGAGTCAACTGACTTTACTAGACATAGCACACATATTCTATGCCCCCAACAGCCTCATTCACAAAAAAATGGTGCATAGATTACTACAGTATAAGGAAGGGTGGGGTCAGACAATAGCAAGGGCTGATGGGAGATTGAGGAGAGACAAAGCAGCTAGTTTAAACTGGTCTGGCAGTGTCTCTGGGACAACGTCCGGCTGGGGAAACAATATGACCCGAAAACAGGGGGAGGGGGGGGCACAGACAAGCAATACATTCAACATACCCTGCACCAATAATGGGCACAGGGTGACCAAAATACAAAAGGAATCTAGGGACCCACACATAGTTGGTTCGGTAAACGAATGGGAGGTGTACGGACAGCCAAACAAAAGGGAATAAAAGTGTAGCTAGAGCATCCATTCTGCTACAGAACCATTCTGCAATACCCCTGAATATGGGATACTCTGCACCTGTGGGTCTATCTCTGTGGATGTCCCTTGTACTAACACACCATCTTGAAGGAATCATCAAAGAATAGAGGTAAAGTTTAAGTTACGTAAGTACTGCTAAAGGTCCTTAAAGTTCATTTTCTTTTTTTCAATCAGCCCAAATTTTGTCAAATTTTGTCCCTGGCTTATGGGGCATTCTCTCTCAAGATCTGTGACCTGCACAATGTTTACTACAGAAATGGAAGTGGCCCTGTTGCCCAATTTCTAACCAAGGCATACTTGGTTGGCAGGAATTATGACACAATAACAGGTGGACATGTGCAAGGGGAAGATTTTGGAAATTTGGATGTCCATTATTTCTTATAGGGCGCTGGTTAGTAGATGGATTCCCTAAATTGATATCCTAATGTAGGATCTACATCTTTTGGACACAAAATTAGGGCACTGCTTAGTAAAAAAGCTCCCCTCATTCTTTACTCTAAAATGGGGTTCCTCTACTTAGGATACCAAATTATGGCTCTGCTTAGTTGATACCTCCATAATTTGGTATCCTGATGTGGGGTTCCACCTCTTAGGATACCACATTAGGGCTTTATATAGTAGATTTTTTGTTTTATTAAAAAAACTATTTTTTGTTGCGCAGGATGTAAAAAAAAAAAAAAAACTGCATTACTGTGCCAGTTCCCTACGTAGGATACCAAATTTGGGCTTAATAGATAGCTCCTTGTAATGGAGGCCTCCATTACCTCAGCACATGGAGAGGGCTGCAGGTTAGCATCCTACCCACTGACTGTGGGCCTTGGACTCAAATGCCATTCGGACTACTTTCCTCACCCCGGTTCAGGTTCACCACATTTTCCCAAGTGCTGAAACACCCCCAGGACTGCGGAGCTCTGTTAAGATATTCAGATTCTGTTTTGAAAGTGGGTTTTGCAGATTGCCTTGCATCTTGTTAAATTTATGTGAACGTTTGTTTTATTGTGTAGGTTTCCTGGAATCAGCTATTGTTTGTATTTACGTAGGTTAACCCCTTAACACCGTTGTAGCGGAGAGCTGATTTCTCGCAGCTATTCTCCACTTTAGATCCAAGGAAGGCTCAGGAACAAGTCATTAGTAAATCCACAGCAGAGTTTCCAGCAGGTAAAAAGGTACAGCGAAATCCCCACAGCACTCCCAATAACTGGACGACACACAGTTTCAGGAGTAGAACTGACAATCGTTTATTCCAAGGTTTCTTATAAAGCCTGCTCCCATGCAAGGGAGGGAACTACAGTAATTAGGACAGTAACCAATACCATTCTTGTTACCTCCCACACATCTCCTTCCCTCAGAGTGAGTCATAATCTCCTTAAGTTGTACAGTACTTTACCCCAAACTTGGATGTACCCCTAAACCATCACATATCCTTAATATCAGGGTACCGCTAGGTAGCCCTGATCTGGGTGAATATAATATCCAAAATTCACCCAGATCGGACCAGGGGTTCGGTAGTTACAGGCAGGTGAAGTTTGACCGACCGCACACGAGTTGGTATCCGAAAAGGGTTCCATGAGAATGGGCCCTGCGGTCGGTCTCCGTTCGGCAGTTAAAACAGGCATTTATGATTGCCATCCACATTTACATTCACCTAGATAGGGATTCCCTCATTCGGTACTTTATTACTACCGAATGGGGATTCGTTACGTTTCTCCGTTCGGCAGTTACGGAGCTCTGGAGGTCTCAGCGGTGTTTGGTTGTTTGAGTGTCCGATTTGAGTTCCAGGCACTCGACGACCAAACACCGCTGGGATTTTCATGCGTAAGATGGCCGCCGCCACGTGTACGCATGCCGAATGGTGGCCACCCAGATACAAGGTTAATGAGCCGGTTAACTTGCGGTTGGAAGGAATGTGAACTTTAATAGCCGGCACACTTCTCTCTGGGGTGGTCCCTCCGTTCGGTAGTTTCCATAAGTATATAGTACGGATGGAAACTACCGAATACCATACAATTCACATAATACACAAACGAATAGCAATTTCAACATAGGGCAAACATATACGAACACAGTCACACAGGCATTTTGCAGGACAGGCTCACTGCATTCCGCTACACTGCTCCCCCTTGCCCACAAGCCGGCATACACAGTCTGATCCCACACGGATCGGCTTGGGGATGACCGGGGTGCTCACGGATCATTTCTCCAGATCAGTTTGTCGTGACAACCCGTCGGCGTTTCCATTTTGCTTACCCGGGCGGTATTGAATGTTAAAGTCAAAAGGCTGCAGCGCCAAACTCCAGCGCAGCAGCCTGGCATTGTCCCCAGCCACCCGGTTCAGCCAGACTAACGGGTTGTGATCCGTGAGCAGCGAAAAAGCCTGTCTGTACAAGTAGGGTTGCAATTTCTTCAAGGCCCACACCACAGCCAGGCATTCCTTCTCGATGGCGGCGTAGCTTACTTCCCGGGGTAAAAGTTTGCGACTGATGTAAGCCACTGGATGCTCTCCGCCATCGGCCCCGACTTGGCTTAATACTGCCCCCAATCCAAACATAGAAGCGTCTGTGTGAACAAGAAAACGTTTAGTTGGATTGGGAGCGGCCAAGACAGGGGCATTAACAAGTGCATCTTTCAAGTGTTGGAATGCCTGCTCACACTCCGGGGTCCAGGTTACTTGGCGGGGAAGGTTTTTACGTGTCAGGTCCGTGAGGGGTTTGGCCAGGGCACTATAATTGGGGACAAATTTCCGGTAATACCCTGCTGTCCCTAGGAAGGCTAACACCTGGGTTTTAGTTGTCGGGGTAGGCCACTGTGATACTGCCTCTATTTTGGCGGGTTCCGGCTTCTGCTTACCACAGCCCACTCTGTGGCCCAGGTACTGTACCTCGGCCATCCCAATACTACATTTAGCTGGTTTTAGGGTCAAACCAGCCTCCCTGATCCTGTCTAGAACCGCTCCTATATGGGCCAAGTGTTCCTGCCAGGTATCGCTAAATATGGCAATATCATCGAGATATGCGCAGGTATAGTCTTGGAACCCATCTAGGAGGCGGTCCACCATCCGCTGGAAGGTAGCCGGCGCGTTTTTCATCCCAAACGGCATGACCTTAAATTGGTACAGGCCGAATGGGGTGACAAAGGCGGACTTAGGGATGGCTTCCGGGGCTAAGGGAATCTGCCAATACCCTTTGCACAGATCAATCGTGGTAAGGTATTGTCCCCTGGCCATCCGGTCTAGTAACTCATCGATCCTAGGCATCGGGTATGCGTCGGATACGGTCTTCTCATTCAGTCTCCTGTAGTCCACGCAAAAGCGGGTCGTGCCGTCCCGCTTTGGTACGAGGACCACTGGAGATGCCCAGGGACTATCTGAGGGCTCAATCACTCCTAACTGTATCATTTCCTCAATCTCTTTGCGCATATTCTCCCGGACCGCTTCAGGGATGCGGTATGGGGTCTGGCGCATGGGAAGTTGACCTGGGGTGTCTACTCGGTGGGTGGCCAGAGGGGTGTATCCAGGTACATTAGAAAAGGTCTCCTGCTTTTCCTGCAGTAGTTGTTGTACCTCGATACGCTCCTGTGGGCTCAACCGATCCCCCAATACAACTGCTCCTAAATCCCCAGCCAGCTGTCCATCTTCTAACAGATCGGGGAGGGGTAGGCTGTCGCTCTCTTCAGAGGTGGGGGCGCAGATAGCTGTCACCTCCTCTGAACGTTCCTGGTAAGGTTTCAGCATGTTCACATGGATCATGCGTCGCCCCCCATTCCCTGCGCAGTGGCCAATTATATACGTGGTGTCACATCGTTGTTCTACCACTTTATAAGGGCCTTGCCAGGCGGCCTGTAGCTTATCGTGTCGGACAGGTTTTAAAATTAAAACTTTCTGTCCGACCTGAAAGCTGCGGTCCCTGGCGCCCCTATCGTACCAGGTGCGCTGACGCGTCTGAGCTGCCTGTAGGTTTTCCTTTACCGTCTTGGTGAGTGCTTCCAGGCGATCTCGGAGGGCCAACACATATGGTATAATAGGGGTACCGTCCACGCTACGGTCTCCCTCCCAGTGCTCTCTAATCAAGTCTAGGGGTCCCCTTACCCTCCTCCCAAATAGCAGTTCAAAGGGGGAAAATCCTGTAGATTCCTGCGGCACCTCCCTGTAAGCAAACAGTAAGTGCGGCAGGAATTTTTCCCAGTCTCGGTGAGTCTCGGCGAAGGTTCGGAGCATCTGTTTTAAGGTGCCATTGAACCGTTCGCAGAGCCCATTAGTCTGGGGGTGGTACGGAGCACTAATTATAGGCTTAATTTTGCAGAACTTCCAGAGTTGTTGGGTAACCTCTGCCGTGAACTGAGTGCCCTGATCCGAGATGATCTCCCTGGGTAACCCCATCCGGGAGAAAATCTGCATCAGCGCCTCAGCCACCGTCTCTGCATGTATATTCGTTAAAGCTACCGCCTCGGGGTAGCGAGTGGCATAGTCCACTACGGTCAGGATGTACCGTTTGCCCGAGGGGCTAGGTTTCCGGAAGGGGCCTACAATATCTACGGCAACCCTATGAAAGGGTTCCTCAATTATGGGTAGGGGGTGCAGCCTCGCCTTACGCTTATCCCCCCTCTTTCCCACCCTCTGGCACGTGTCGCAGGTATTACAGTACCTGCGTACCTCCTGGCTAATCCCTGGCCAGAAGAAACTTTGGGTCAATCGATATCTGGTACGGCTGACCCCCAAATGTCCGGATAGCGGAATATCGTGCGCTATCCGGAGTAATTCGGTTCGGTACCTCTGAGGTACCACCAGCTGTCTTGTAGCAATGGGGTCTGACCCATCTATCTGTTTACTTGTTTCCCGGTACAATAGCTGTCTGTCCCATACAAATCTTTCCCCCTCTGCCCCCGGTTGGATAGAGGTGACCTTGTCTCGGTATACCTGTAAGGTAGGGTCAGTGATTACCTCGGCTACAAACTCGTCAGGAGGGGCCCAAGGGATACAGTCTAGGGAAGGGGAGGAATCTCTTACCTGGACCTCCGGCAGTGCGTTGTTTTGTTGGGTGCGGGCCTGTTGCCTGGTGACTACTGGGTGTGCTTCTTCAGTAGTTTGTGGTTCAAATGCGGAGGTGAGTTTGCCCAGATCATTCCCCAGGACCACCTCAGCAGGTAATTGCGGCATTAGTCCCACTTCCACATTCCCGAACCCCGCACCCCAATGCAAATGTACCCTGGCTGTGTCTAGCCGATACACGGCTCCCCCTGCAACCCTGACAGCCACAGTCTTATTCAGCTTGGCCTTGTCCGAAACCAAATGGCTTTGCACCAGGGTGATAGTGGCTCCCGAGTCTCGGAGCCCCTGCATAGGCTTCCCTTCCAGATATACGGTCTGCCTATGGTGCTGGCGGTTATCCGCATGTGCCTGTAAGGGGTTGGCCTCATGCAGCACTTCCCACTGTTCCACAGTCGTGACTGGAACGGCAGAGCTGTAGGGAAGTGGTACCTCGTCCTGGTAATGATGCGCTGCTGCTCTTGGTGGTGGTGGTGGAGGTCCTGGTCGGATCCAGGTGTTGCGTTCTCTGGACTGCGGACAATCTCGCTGGTAATGTCCCCACCTCTGGCATCGGTGGCATTGCACAGAAGCAGGTGTGCGGTATCTCTGCTGCGCTGCTGCTGGTGCTGGTGGAGGAAGGGGTCTTGGTGGGGGTTGAGGGTTAGGAGAAAATGAATTTACCCCTAGTGGCCGCATGGCCGGTTTGGTACCCACTGCCTTGGTTTGTCTGCGAGCATCCATAAAGTCATCTGCCTTTTTGGCAGCCTCGGTGAGGGTGGTGGGGTTACGATCCCTCACCCATTCCTGTAGTTCTGAGGATATACCCTCATAAAACTGCTCCAACAGCAGCATTTGTAACAAGTCCTCCATGGACCTCGCTTTACTCGACTGCATCCACCCAAGAGCTGCCCTTTCTAGTCGGCAAGCCCACTCTGCATGTGAATCTTTGTCCACCTTTTTCAATTCCCTGAAACGTCTCCGGTATGCCTCTGCTGTTATTGCATACCGGGCCAGGATAATCTCTTTCACCCGGCTATAGTTCCTAATTTCCACATCTGGTACAGTGCGGTAGGCTTCCGCTGCCCTTCCTGATAGCCGTCCTGCTAATATGGGTACCCACTCTTCCCTTGGTATGTTATGCAGTGTACACAGTCTCTCAAAGTCCTGGAGGAAGGCATCTATATCCTCCTCTGCTTCCACATACGTTTTAAAAGCTTGATAGGGAATTTTGGGCTTACCCTCTTGTGCCACAGCTCCTGCTGTACTTCTTTCTGGTGTTTGTGGTCTCCTATTTCTCTTCACAAACTCCTGCACCTCTGTCATGGTTTTAGAGATGATCTATGTGGGTGGGTTTTCCCCATAAAAGGCCAGTCTGTATTGTAACTGCCTTTGGAACTCCTCCTGTTCTGTTTCAGGTCTTTGTTCCGTGGCCTGGACCTCCTCTGCTCTGTATTCTGCCATTACTTCGGTGATAAGCGTTGCTTTGGATTTGCTGCTGGCAGAAACACCTTTCGCTTCCAGAAGGTCTTTCAATGTGGTTCTCTTTAGCGTAGAAAGGTCAATCTCCATTAATCCTTGTTCCTCTGTGAGTCTGGATCCCAGCGCTGCCAACCAATGTAGCGGAGAGCTGATTTCTCGCAGCTATTCTCCACTTTAGATCCAAGGAAGGCTCAGGAACAAGTCATTAGTAAATCCACAGCAGAGTTTCCAGCAGGTAAAAAGGTACAGCGAAATCCCCACAGCACTCCCAATAACTGGACGACACACAGTTTCAGGAGTAGAACTGACAATCGTTTATTCCAAGGTTTCTTATAAAGCCTGCTCCCATGCAAGGGAGGGAACTACAGTAATTAGGACAGTAACCAATACCATTCTTGTTACCTCCCACACATCTCCTCCCCTCAGAGTGAGTCATAATCTCCTTAAGTTGTACAGTACTTTACCCCAAACTTGGATGTACCCCTAAACCATCACATATCCTTAATATCAGGGTACCGCTAGGTAGCCCTGATCTGGGTGAATATAATATCCAAAATTCACCCAGATCGGACCAGGGGTTCGGTAGTTACAGGCAGGTGAAGTTTGACCGACCGCACACGAGTTGGTATCTGAAAAGGGTTCCATGAGAATGGGCCCTGCGGTCGGTCTCCGTTCGGCAGTTAAAACAGGCATTTATGATTGCCATCCACATTTACATTCACCTAGATAGGGATTCCCTCATTCGGTACTTTATTACTACCGAATGGGGATTCGTTATGTTTCTCCGTTCGGCAGTTACGGAGCTCTGGAGGTCTCAGCGGTGTTTGGTTGTTTGAGTGTCCGATTTGAGTTCCAGGCACTCGACGACCAAACACCGCTGGGATTTTCATGCGTAAGATGGCCGCCGCCACGTGTACGCATGCCGAATGGCGGCCACCCAGATACAAGGTTAATGAGCCGGTTAACTTGCGGTTGGAAGGAATGTGAACTTTAATAGCCGGCACACTTCTCTCTGGGGTGGTCCCTCCGTTCGGTAGTTTCCATAAGTATATAGTACGGATGGAAACTACCGAATACCATACAATTCACATAATACACAAACGAATAGCAATTTCAACATAGGGCAAACATATACGAACACAGTCACACAGGCATTTTGCAGGACAGGCTCACTGCATTCCGCTACAACCGTTACGGCATTTTATGCCGTTCCCATTATAATAGGCTATAACCCATTATTTTCCCATGCTGTGTAAAATGACACCGAGCACTCTGATTGGTTAGCTTGAAATCCAATCAATCAGAGTGTTCTGTGTCATTTTACACAGCGTGGGAAAATTCAAAGAACTTGCCCACGCTGTGTAAAATGACGCAGAGCACTCTGATTGGTTAGCTTGAAATCCAGCCAATCAGAGTGCTCTGTGTCATTTTACACAGCGTGGGAAAGTTCTTTGAATTTTCCCACGCTGTGTAAAATGACACAGAGCACTCTGATTGGTTACTTAATCCAACAACAGAGTGCTCTGTGTCATTTTACATAGCGTGGGGAAATTCCAAAGAACTTAGGCTCAGAGCACTCTGATTGGTGGATTTCAAGCCAACCAGAGTGCTGTGACAGGTAAATGTAGAGACATATCCGTCAGTCTCTTAATTTACCTGTCAGAGCACTCTGATTGGATGGCTTAAACCCACCAATCAGAGTGCTCTGAGCCTAATTGCAGGGCGAGGCAAGGCTTTATAAGCCTTCCCCCGCCCTGCAGAGCTCAGTCTGCGCAGAGCCCTCCATGGGTGAAGATTTTTTTTTTTTTTAAATGCGCCGGTTATTTTGGATTTTGATTTGGCCTTTTTAGGGGCTGAAAAAAGAAGATTTTAGAAGAAAGAAGACATCAAATGGTAAGTTTATTTATTTTTTTTACAGGTATTTAGACAAGGGTCCCCCCTCATTATTTTTACGATGAGGGGGGTAGGTAGGGGTAATTTGGGGGGGAGGAGGGTGACTAGGGGTTTGGGGACCCCTAGTCACCTGGGGGGGTGGATTTTTATTTATGGTCCCCACCCACCGCTCAGGGGTGGGGGCCGGGGGGGAGGACATTAGGTCCCCCCCTTATTGTTATTTAGGGCCCCCACCCGCTGTGCAGGGGTGGGGGCCGGGTGGAGGACAGTAGGTCCCCCCCCTCCACATTCTTATTTAGGGCCACAAATCCACAAATCTCAAAACCAACAGAAATCACCAGAGAAAAGACGGAGAAGTATAGTAGAAGGGGATTTAGAGGAGGAGTGGACTTTCAGAGGAGAAAAGAGAGACAGACAAAACCAATACATAGGAAAGAAAAGGACAAACAAGTGGGAATTTTCAACTTGACTCCATATGCTCTGAATTCGCCCCAAGTCAAACTACTACAGAAGGGCTTTCTGAATTCGCACCAACTAAAAGTCTAAATAAATTTGACACATACGTTGATCTAAATAGATTTAAAAGAACACTATGTCTAAAGAAATTTTTTCACAAAAATCCTATTATGACTAATTTTGAAAACACACAACAAGATAGCTATAAACATACGAATCTGAAGGAAAAATCAAAGTTCTATCCTAAAAACTTAATATCAAGTGAAATGACAACATTTGAGAAAATGGTAATGAGAGATATAAAGAAAATTAAAAACCTAATAAATATGAACAAAATCTTACTAGGAAAGAAGTTTCAGAGAGATAACTCAATAATTATCAAACCTGCTGACGAGGGGGGAGGTGTAGTTCTCATGACACTAGATGATTATAATAAAGAATCACAACAATTATGGAAGGACGAAAACACCTATAAGACATTAGGAGCAGATCCCACTAAAGATCTAAAATAAAAATGTCATGACTATCTAAATGAAGGATATGAAAAAGGAATTCTGAACCAAAAAGAGTTCAATTATTTAAAAATTGACTTCCCAAAAATCCCAGTACTATAACATCTTCCAAAAGTTCATAAGAACCCTAACCCCCAGGGAGACCTATAGTCTCAGGCATCGGGTCGATATACTGTAGATTATCTGAGTATATAGACCAATGCCTACAGCCAATAGTCCAGAAAATACCTAGTTACTTGAAAGATACAGGAGACATACTAAGGCATATTGATCAACTAGTGTGGAATAATCATTATTTTTTGGTTACTGCAGACGTTAGCTCCCTCTACACCATCATTGCACATGATAGGGGCTGCATGGCCACGAGATATTTTTTTGGAGCAATCACAAAACTTCTCTTTAGAACACATTGATTTTATCATGAAGGGGATCCAGCTAATTTTAACTAGCAATTATTTTTGGTACAATGGTAATTTTTATTTACAGGCCTGTGGAACGGCGATGGGGACAAGGTTCGCGCCCAGCTATGCCAATTTGTTCATGGCATTTTGGAAACTCCAGTTTGTTCATCATGGGGCAGGCTGGGCAGCGGGCCTTGTCACCTATCGCCGCTACATAGACGACCTATTTTATATTTGGGAGGGCACTGAAGAATCACTTAAGAATTTTATTGACACAATTAATACCAACAATTGGGACATAGCTTTAACCACGGATTTTAGTAAATCCAAAGTGAATTTTTTAGATCTAGAAATTTTTATTAAAGACAATAGAATTCATACATGCACATTTTTCAAAAAAGTCGATGTAAATAGTTTTATTCATACCACCAGTTGTCACTTCACACCTTGGCTTAAAGGAGTTCCTAAATCCCAATTTATCAGAATTAAGAGAAACTGCACAGAGGAGGCAAAATTTATGGAACAGTCGCAGAAATTAAAAGCTAATCTTTTGGAAAAGGGATATAAACAAGAGGATCTAGCTAATGTTTTAAATCAAGTATCAACGATTAAAAGAGAGACTTTATTGGAGAACAGAGAAAGTAATGGTAATAAAATAGGGCTTAATGATGCCATACCAATTATTTGCAACTACAGTCACGGTAACTTTCAATTTAGAAAAATCATTAATCAACATTGGCCAATCTTAAAGGGACACTATAGTCACCTGAACAACTTCAGCTTAATGAGGTTGTTCAGGTGAGTGCTACAGCTACCCGGAGCCTTTTTCTTGTAAGCACTGTATTTTCTGAGAAAATGCAGTGTTTACATTGGAAGCTTGGAACACCTCTTGTTGCAGTCAATCAGACGGCCACCAGAGGGACTTCCGAGTTCAGAGGCCCTAAAAAGGCCTCATTCACGTCTGACGTATTCACGCATGGGTGAATACTTCAGACCGGCTATCAGCACACAAAGCACTGTGAACGCGCTTTGTGTGCTGAGGCTGTCAGCACTTACAGGTTTTTAGTTAAAGGTCCCCCCTCATTATTTTTAGGGTGAGGGGGGCAGGTAGGGAAATAATTTTTTAGGGGGTGGGGAGGGGTGACTAGGGTCCCCCCCATTGTATTTAGGGCCCCCACCCACCGCTCAGGGGTGGGGGCCGGGGGGACAATAGGTCCCCCCCTTATTGTTAGTTTTAGGGCCCCACCCACCGCACAGGGGTGGGGGCCGGGGGGGAACGGAAGGTCCCCCCCTTATAGTTAATTTTAGGGCCCCCACCCACCGCTCAGGTCCCCCCCTTATTGTTATTTTTAGGGCCCCCACCCACCGCACGGGGTTGGGGCCAGGGGGGACAGTAGGTCCCCCCCTTATTGTTAGTTTTAGAGCCCCCACCCACCGCTCAGGGGTGGGGGCCGGGGGGACAGTAGGTCCCCCCTTATTGTTAATTTTAGGGCACCCACCCACCGCTCAGGGGTGGGGGCCGGGGCTGGGGGGGGGACAGTAGGTCCCCCCCTTATTGTTAATTTTAGGGCCCCCACGCACTGCTCATGGGGGGGGGACGGGGGGGGGGGACAGTAGGTCCCCCCCCTTATTGGATGATATGGATGATGGGAGTGGATGGATGATATGGATGATGGGAGTGGATGGATTTGGGGATGTATATGGATGAACGGAATAGATAGATATGGATAGATAGAAAGAAATAGATATAGATAAATAGAAAGAATTAGAAATAGAGTGTGTATGTGTTTAACAATATTTATTTTAAGTGTGTGTGTATGATTAACAATATGTGTGTCTTTGTATGCAAACACTATATATAGAGAAATCTCTATATATAGTGTTTGCATGCAAAGTTTGGAGTAGGAGGGGGATGGGTAGCTCAGCTCGCGAACGCGCATTCCGCGCTCATGCGCGGTAAAGCGCTGAGTGTCTTCATAGGGCGGCTGTCAATGCCGCTCTATGAAGAACGCGATTGGTGCAGCGCAAAGCCGCGCATGCGCACCACATCGCGATGACGCTTCTCTCAGAGAAGCGTCCTATTGGGCCCCGCGATTTCGTCATTTTGATGAAAAAGGGGGCGCGGCATGGCTGGGAGCTCTGGGCTGGAACGGAGGTAAGTTTTTAATATAAAAACGCTCCGAAAATTATTTTTATTAAATGAAAGTTCATATAAAAGCAAGAAGGAAGGCTGGGGGACCGGTCTTTCTTGCTTTTATATGTTGACTATAGAGTCCCTTTAAGGGAAGACCCTGTCTTGTCTACTATCTTGCCGGACAAACCGAAGGTGATTTTTAGAGGGGCTCCCAATATGAAAAAGCTACGAGTAAAAAAAATCATATTAGAAAAGAATGTTACATAAAACCGATTGATACAAGGAACGTTTTGTTTTGGGTGTGGTATGTGCCTGGCACAAAAAGACACATAGAAAAATTCAGGAACACAAAAAATGATGAAGAATTTGATATAAAAATCCTTATTACTTGCCATTCAACCAACGTAATTTATTTGTTGGACTGTCCATGCGGCCTAAAATATGTGGGCCGCACAAAGCGAAACTTGCACACAAGGATAGAAGAACACATAAGAAACATTAGGAAGGGACATGAAGGACACAGTGTATCCAACCATTTTAAGATCACACATAATAGCAACCCCACACGACTTCTTTTCACGGGTATACAGAAAGTTTTAGGAGAGGAGGCGATTTTAATAAAATTTTAGGACAAAATGAAATGAGGGATTTTTTACCTTGGAACTTTACAACCCAATGGCTTAAATATTGACTTTGAATTATGCCATTTTCTTTAAATCCTCGCTCAACATGCACCTCTAGGCACATTTTAACTATCAATTACCATTATACATTTAATATATACCTCAAATGGCATTTCTATACATTCCATTTATTTTGGTTTTATTTTTCCAAATTGATTACCTTCTGCACCTTGGAATTCCTCGATGTATGTATTATCTTTTAAAAGCATATATCTTTTAAAAAAATTTTTTTCTTTGTGTTGGAGGTGGAGGGCGGAGGTGGAGGGTGGCACCATCCGTTTCATCACTTCCGCCAACCACTGACCCCATTGGATGTCTAGCAATATGACATCACCTAATCACCAATCATTTTCATTCAATTAAAGTCTTTTAAGGATTGACAGTATTATTATCAAATGGGGACTCCTCCACTACAGGTGTCTCTATTACACATAATAAAGAGAAAGAACTTGACTTTATGATTGGTCAACTATACATCATGTGACACTAAAATGGAGGACCCACATGAACTTTGGAACATATAGAAAGCAGAAGGGTACCTGAGGTTACTACACAGCTACTGAGGAAGCTCATGGAGTGAAACGCGTTTAGCTGCATTTTGGACTTTACATTTGGACTTTTTTATTCAGACTTTCTTTTTTTATAGAAGAAGTACTTATTCTGTTTTAATTAATTACTAATTAAACATTTCTAAATATTTTATACTCATTAGTCCTACAAGTCCTTTTTAGCCATCAGGATCCACATTTGGGGAGTGCTATCCCAACAAAAGCAGCACACTGTCAATCAACCTCAGAGCCGGGAATCCAAGGCTCTGTTGAAGGTGAGCATAACCATTACCACCAATATTATTTACATCTTCATCCAGTTTGTCTCTTTCTTGCTTTATATCCCTGGAGGAACATCATTAGGGACAAGGGGTGTGTTGCTGCCTCAAAAGCAAAAAGGATTCATTTACGGAGCCAATACCATATAGGCTCCTGTCCATGTGAAAGGTTGAATCGTTTTCTACTATAACTCATTTCCATTTGTAAAACATCTCCACTATATATAGTTTTTCCTTTTATTTATTTTTGTATGCATACTCAAGCGTATACTTCCAGATTGTCATTGTACTGAATAGGGTGAGTGTACCCCCTTACTATCCATATTGTAATAGCGCTCCACCTGTGGGTATATAGTCTATACCATTTCCTTTTTATTTAGGGCCCCCACCCGTCGCACAGTGTGGGGGCAATAGGTTTTTGTTTTTTTGGGGGATTTTTTTTACAGTGAGCAGCCACTGGCTGCTCACTGTTTACTAGATACGCCCCCACTTGCGGTATAGCGATGTAACGGACCGTTTCGCCCACAGCAGGATAAAAACCGTTTAGGCGATATCCCCCTTTCCGGATATACAGGCAGCTACTGTAAGCACCAATCTCCCGAACTGCAAACTACACGAACCTGGAAACAGCCGAACAGGAAAAACCATACGAAAAGTTTACACTCCTGGCAATCGGCATACAATCCAATTCCCCCAATAACGAGATGACACTTCGTTTTGAGGGTCAAGCAGAATCTGACTGTACTGGCACATACAGTCTCTTTTATTCCCAATCCACAAACATAGTACAGCCCACAGGGTTTTACAAAACAACCAATCAATCCGTACAATACACACAAACACTCCCACACAAAATCCTCCCCTCTGTCTGTGATATGATTACTGAACACAATGGGTAATCTCATTATCACAGGCAGAAGAATACCGTTTTATAAAACACATCACAGGGACCCCAAAACATGCAATAACCCCATATAAATATAAGTATATCCTCAGAACCGGGGAATCTGGGTGAACCACATATCCAAAATTCACCCAGATCCATTCAGTAGTTTGGAAGATACAGTTTAATGCAGATTCCGCAGAATATATACAGATTATATAAAAAGTAATTACTGTATAATGTGTCCCCTGTTGTATAGTTTAACACTACTGCACAATGTCTTTGTGTACCAAATACCGTTGAGATGGCACCGTGTAGAAAAGTCACAACAATGTCTGTGAGTTAAAATGGCCGCCATCCATTGTTCTCACCATGTGCTTCATCCATTGTTCTCACCATGTGCCTCTGATACATGAAATGGTGGCCACCCAGTAACTCCACAGTATGACCATGGATGGTTCTAAAAGGGCCAGTAGCAGCATAATATAATACAACATACCCAAATCAGTTATTTCAAAGTACAAATTTACCAGGGGCCATAGTCAGCAGGTAGGAGGCGGGCAACCAGGCTTCTCCAGTGTCCAGTGGCGAGGCTGGTTCCGCCACAAGCGAGTAGGGGCTTAATTTACTAATACTAAGTAATCTTTACTTAGTGTTAGTAAATGTGGCTGAAAGACCAATTTAGGTGACCAATTTAGGTCTTTCAGCCTTTTGGTAGATAGCTCCCTAATACCATGTGCGGCTGCTTATTTTATGTTATTTTTAAGTGATTTCCCTATCCACATTTGTTTGCAGGGCACTTGTCCTACTCTTACCCCCATTTTACTTCCTTTTGCAGCCCTCTAGCCCTTTCCAGGAGTTTTTTAGAGACATTTTTGTGGCCAAAAGTTCGGGTCCCCATTGACTTCAATGGGGTTCGGGTTCGGGGACATAAGTGGTAGCTGTCACCTTAACTGTGATTACCTTGGAGGAATTGGAGCCAAAGTGTCCAGGTGGTGTGGTATTCCTCATATTCGAGAGTGTAGGAGTAGGACAGTTCTTCCATAGTTCTAATGGAGTCAACCCTGGCTATCCAGGCTCTAATAGTCGGGGCTGTGGACTGTTTCCACATTGTGGGGATTAGAGCGTTAGCTGCGTTAGTAGATGATTGAGTAGGATGCGTTGGCGTTTGTGTAGTGGTTGGGGGTATATCAGGAATAGCATGGTTTCAGGTGTTTGGGGAATGTTAATGCCAGTGATGATACGTGTGAGATTGGCAATCTTTCTCCAATAGTCTTGGATCATGGGGCATAGCCACCAAATATGGCCTGTGGTTCCCTCAGCTTGTTTGCATCTCCAACATGTTTTTGGTGTATTAGGGAAGAACCTTGTGGCGAAACCAACCTCGCCATGAAGCACTGGAGAAGCTTGATTGCTCGCCTGTTGCCTTTGGACTATGGCCCCGTGTTAAGCAGCCTTCTTTTCCCCTGCAGAAAAGGCTTATTCGTGCCTTTCTGCCCGGCGTTCAGTAGATTCAATCTACCGAACAAAACAACCGAATGACTTGACCACCTGTATTGGGAGTGTGTCTGCAATTTACCTCCCAGAAGCTGCGGTTAACCACAGCTTAATTGACGAATGCTATGAGGTCTTTGTTCGGTTGGCGAACACGTGGCGGCGGCCATTTTAAAGTCCCGAACGGCCAGCGGTGTTCGACGGAAAATCTATGGAACTGAAAGCGGACACTATTTTGCACGAACACTGCTGAAGCCGCCGACCTCCCTTCTCGTTCGGTAGAAAGCTAACGAACATCCCTGTTTTCGGTACTTTTGTCACAAAAAGCCATACCCCAGATAGCCATCCCGTGGAGTCTATTCGTATGGAGAACAGACTATGTGAACACTTTGACTCCACGGCGATTGGACTGTGTGCATAGGATCTGAGCGCTATTTGGTACTTTTGTGCACTCAGATCCCAGCTATCTAGGGACACGTTGAATGCCTGCATTATAGTATATTATTGCAAGGTGTGGCGGAACCAACCTCGCCACTGTGAACTGGAGAAGCCTGGTTGCTAGCCTCCTGCCCTGCGACTATGGCCCTGGGATGGATTGCCCTTTAAGGCACCATATTTGGGCTTATGGACCTTTATTGTACAGTGCTGGTCCTTTTAAAAACAGTGTACGGACACATGGAAACTTTTTGGACACATTTTCTTCCCCTTTGAATCCCTGGGAAGGTGAGGCTCTTCCCCTCCCCCAGCTCCATTGTTCTCCAGCAGGGCGTTGTCCCAGGGACACTGCCAGACCATGTAAAGCCATGCTGGCAAGGGATAATAAAGGGACCTCACCTAACTATTAACCCCTGAACGGATTCATGTGATTTTTACATATGTTACTCCCCAAGTTATGCTGATCACAGAAATACAAGTTTATTCGTATGTGATGTAAGATCAGGGAGTTATTAAAATGTATAAAAAGTGTAACTTTTCAGCTTGGAGATAATTGAGTAGATACAGTAATTGACTCAATTATCTCCTAAGCAGAGGGGAGGAATATGCTGGGTGTGTTTCTATTGTCCCATTGTGTCTGATTGGCTGCTGTACTTGCATTGTATGTGTTGTAATGTGTTTATTGGTTGTTCTGCAAAACCCTGTGGGCTGTAATGTGTTTTGTGGATGGTAAATAAAAGAGGCTGTATGTGCCAGTACAGGGAGTTCCTGTTTAAATCTCAAAGTGAAGTGTCGTCTCATTATTGGGGGAGGATTTATTGTATGCTGTTCCAGTTTGACTGCTAGGAGTGGAAACCTATTTGCATGGTTTGTCCTATTCGGCTGTATACAGCATTCATATGCTTGAGAGGATTTATATGCTGCTCCGGTACGGTGGTTGTGGTGTCTGCCAGAGTGCTTGGAGTCCTCAGGAAGCGCTAGGAGCATCCTTTAACGGAGGTACCAAGTCGGGGTGCCGGGCGATCCGTTACACAAGGTTATATGTTTTTATGCATTTTTGTCATTGTCACCTACGATGGCATTTAAAGAAATAACACCAACCACAAAGTGTAAAAAACACAGAGTGAAATTGTACCCTTCAAGCAAGATATAAATATAAAATAAATAAATAATACTTATGCATATATATGAATGGCAGGGTAGTCATGAACTGTAGCTAAACCAACCTCGCCACTGGGCATTGAAGAAGCCTGTTTGCCCGCCTCCTGCCTGCTGACTATGGCCCCTGGGAGATTTGGCCCTTCAAGTACAATATTTGGGCATATTGGATTTGTATGGTGCTGCTGCTGGCCCTTTAAAAACCATCTGGGGACATACTGTGGAGTTACTGGGTGGCCACCATTTCATGTATCATGTATATTTTTATGCGGTTATGCATGTTTTGGGGTCCCTGTGATGTGTTTTATAATAGTGTCTTTTTCCTGCCTGTGATAAATTACATTAACCCATTGTGTTCAGTAATTATATCACAGGCAGAGGGGAGGGATTGTATGTTTGTGCTGGGTGTGTTTTATGGTTCTCCTGTGTGGCGGAACCAACCTCGCCACTGTGAACTGGAGAAGCCTGGTTGCTAGTCTCCTACCTGCTGACCCTGGCCCTGGTAAACTTGTACTTTTGGAATGCAATAGTTGGGCATATTGTATTTGATTATGCTGCTACTGGCCCTTTAAGAACCATCTGGGGACATAATGGGGAGTTACTGGGTGGCCACCATTTCATGTATCAGAGGCACATGGTGAGAACAATGGATGAAGCACATGGTGAGAACAATGGATGGCGGCCATTTTAACTCACAGACACTGTTGAGACTTTTCTACACGGTGCCATCTCGCCGGTATTTGGTGCACAAAGACATCGTGCAGTAGTTTTAAACTATACAACAGGGGACACATTATACAGTAATTACTTTTTATATAATCTGTATATATTCTGCGGAATCTGCATTAAACTGTATCTTCCAAACTACTGAATGGATCTGGGTGAATTTTGGATATGTGGTTCACCCAGATTCCCCGGTTTGGAGGATATACTTTATATGGGGTTATTGCATGTTTTGGGGTCCCTGTGATGTGTTTTATAAAACTGTATTCCTCTGCCTGTGATAATGAGATTACCCATTGTGTTCAGTAATCCTATTACAGGCAGAGGGGAGGATTTTGTGTGGGAGTGTTTGTGTGTATTGATTGGTTGTTCTGTAAAACCCTGTGGGCTGTACTATGTTTGTGGATTGGAAATAAAAGCGACTGTATGTGCCAGTACAGTTAGATTCTGATTGACCCTCAAAACGAAGTGTCGTCTCGTTATTGGGGGAATTGGATTGTATGCTGACGGCCAGGAGTGTAAACCTTTCGTATGGTTTTTCCTGTTCGGCTGTTTCCAGGTTCGTGTAGTTTGCAGTTCGGGAGATTGGTGCTTACAGTAGCTGCCTGTGTATCTGGAAAGGGGGATATCGCCTAAACGTTTCTTATCCTCTTGTGGGCGAAACGGTCCGTTACATCCTGTAAATTATTGGTTGTACTGTGTCACACCCTGTGGGATGTCCCCTTGCATGGGGACTTGCATAAAAGCCAGTATGTGACCATTACAGTGAGTTCCTGCTTAACCCTCAAGATGAAGTGTCGTCTCATTGTTGGGGGAGGATTTATTGTATGCTGTTCCAGTTTACCTATTCGCATGGTTTTTCCTATTCGGCTGTATACAGCATTCAAACGCTTGAGAGAATTTATATGCTTCTCCGGTTCGGTGATTGTGGTGTCTGCCAGAGTGCTTGGAGTCCTCAGAAAACGCTAGGAGCATCCTTTAACGGAGGTACCCAGTCGGGGTGCCCGTCGATCCATTACATGAACAATACCTAAAAAACAATAATAACAGCAGTACATAGTGAATAATGTCCCCCAAGGTGCCTAAGCAGGCTAAAACGAATGACCATGGGCCACTGGAATCAGATGGATCACGGAGATATGAGGAGCCACAGCAGCAGATGGATAAATCAAATAGTGAATTTATTCAATAAAAAACTAAGTATAAAAAAAGGCTCACAAAAGAGCAGAGAACAGACGCGTTTCGACTTGAATGTCTTTATCAATGTCTCTGTGTGTATCCTGTATGCTGCTGTTTAAATGCTGTCCAAAATTGCCGCGAAAAGCTTCATCTGTGTAATCCGGTGTGGCGGGTGAATTCATGCGTCGTAATTTCCAGTCCGGCAAGAATGATGTAATTTCCTCAAATCTTCAGTGTCAATAGTTAATGAAGGCCAGTCGCCATCTTTGTTAAGGGCAGTATGCCCTTATACAATTAAACATATATGACATATCACCATAAAATTATACATAAAAAGATATGAAATAGAGAACCAACAAAGGTATAACTCCCCATTTCTGTAAAAATTAAAAATAAAGTAAGGATGCATCCAAAAGAAAAATACATATTAGTATATTGGCAATCAAAAATTGTAAATAATAAACCAATATTACATGTATGTACATATATATATATCAGGAACATAATCCAAAGTGCAAACATAGGAATAAAATACCTATAAGTGCCAAGTGTAATAAGTGTAAATAATAAAAACCAAACAAGACCACAAGTAAGGGGAAGGAATGGATATCAAAGTAGGCATTACCTGCAGTACTCCCTCACCCAGCCCCCCATTACCTGCAGTACTCCCTCACCCAGCCCCCATTACCTGCAGTACTCCCTCACCCAGCACCCCATTACCTGCAGTACTCCCTCACCCAGCCCCCATTACCTGCAGTACTCCCTCACCCAGCCCCCCATTACCTGCAGTACTCCCTCACCCAGCCCCCCATTACCTGCAGTACTCCCTCACACCCAGCCCCCCATTACCTGCAGTACTCCCTCACCCAGCCCCCCATTACCTGCAGTACTCCCTCACACCCAGCCCCCCATTACCTGCAGTACTCCCTCACACCCAGCACCCCATTACCTGCAGTACTCCCTCACCCAGCACCCCATTACCTGCAGTACTCCCTCACACCCAGCACCCCATTACCTGCAGTACTCCCTCACCCAGCCCCCCATTACCTGCAGTACTCCCTCACACCCAGCCCCCCATTACCTGCAGTACTCCCTCACACCCAGCACCCCATTACCTGCAGTACTCCCTCACCCAGCCCCCCATTACCTGCAGTACTCCCTTACACCCAGCCCCCCATTACCTGCAGTACTCCCTCACACCCAGCACCCCATTACCTGCAGTACTCCCTCACCCAGCACCCCATTACCTGCAGTACTCCCTCACACCCAGCCCCCATTACCTGCAGTACTCCCTCACCCAGCCCCCCATTACCTGCAGTACTCCCTCACCCAGCCCCC
>NC_086326.1:151880069-151967425 GCF_036172605.1 Pelobates fuscus | reverse complement strand
CCCCCATTACCTGCAGTACTCCCTCACCCAGCCCCCCATTACCTGCAGTACTCCCTCACCCAGCCCCCCATTACCTGCAGTACTCCCTCACACCCAGCCCCCCATTACCTGCAGTACTCCCTCACCCAGCCCCCCATTACCTGCAGTACTCCCTCACACCCAGCCCCCCATTACCTGCAGTACTCCCTCACCCAGCCCCCCATTACCTGCAGTACTCCCTCACCCAGCCCCCCATTACCTGCAGTACTCCCTCACCCAGCCCCCCATTACCTGCAGTACTCCCTCACCCAGCCCCCCATTACCTGCAGTACTCCCTCACCCAGCCCCCCATTACCTGCAGTACTCCCTCACCCAGCCCCCCATTACCTGCAGTACTCCCTCACACCCAGCCCCCCATTACCTGCAGTACTCCCTCACCCAGCCCCCCATTACCTGCAGTACTCCCTCACACCCAGCCCCCCATTACCTGCAGTACTCCCTCACACCCAGCCCCCCATTACCTGCAGTACTCCCTCACCCAGCCCCCCATTACCTGCAGTACTCCCTCACCCAGCCCCCCATTACCTGCAGTACTCCCTCACACCCAGCCCCCCATTACCTGCAGTACTCCCTCACCCAGCCCCCCATTACCTGCAGTACTCCCTCACACCCAGCCCCCCATTACCTGCAGTACTCCCTCACACCCAGCACCCCATTACCTGCAGTACTCCCTCACCCAGCCCCCCATTACCTGCAGTACTCCCTCACACCCAGCCCCCCATTACCTGCAGTACTCCCTCACCCAGCCCCCCATTACCTGCAGTACTCCCTCACCCAGCCCCCCATTACCTGCAGTACTCCCTCACCCAGCCCCCCATTACCTGCAGTACTCCCTCACCCAGCCCCCCATTACCTGCAGTACTCCCTCACACCCAGCCCCCATTACCTGCAGTACTCCCTCACCCAGCCCCCCATTACCTGCAGTACTCCCTCACCCAGCCCCCCATTACCTGCAGTACTCCCTCACCCAGCCCCCCATTACCTGCAGTACTCCCTCACACCCAGCCCCCCATTACCTGCAGTACTCCCTCACCCAGCCCCCCATTACCTGCAGTACTCCCTCACCCAGCCCCCCATTACCTGCAGTACTCCCTCACCCAGCCCCCCATTACCTGCAGTACTCCCTCACCCAGCACCCCATTACCTGCAGTACTCCCTCACCCAGCCCCCCATTACCTGCAGTACTCCCTCACACCCAGCCCCCCATTACCTGCAGTACTCCCTCACACCCAGCCCCCCATTACCTGCAGTACTCCCTCACCCAGCCCCCCATTACCTGCAGTACTCCCTCACCCAGCCCCCCATTACCTGCAGTACTCCCTCACACCCAGCCCCCCATTACCTGCAGTACTCCCTCACCCAGCCCCCCATTACCTGCAGTACTCCCTCACACCCAGCCCCCCATTACCTGCAGTACTCCCTCACCCAGCCCCCCATTACCTGCAGTACTCCCTCACCCAGCCCCCATTACCTGCAGTACTCCCTCACCCAGCCCCCCATTACCTGCAGTACTCCCTCACCCAGCCCCCCATTACCTGCAGTACTCCCTCACCCAGCCCCCCATTACCTGCAGTACTCCCTCACCCAGCCCCCCATTACCTGCAGTACTCCCTCACCCAGCCCCCCATTACCTGCAGTACTCCCTCACCCCCCCCCATTACCTGCAGTACTCCCTCACACCCAGCCCCCCATTACCTGCAGTACTCCCTCACCCAGCCCCCCATTACCTGCAGTACTCCCTCACCCAGCCCCCCATTACCTGCAGTACTCCCTCACACCCAGCCCCCCATTACCTGCAGTACTCCCTCACACCCAGCCCCCCATTACCTGCAGTACTCCCTCACACCCAGCCCCCCATTACCTGCAGTACTCCCTCACACCCAGCCCCCCATTACCTGCAGTACTCCCTCACACCCAGCCCCCCATTACCTGCAGTACTCCCTCACCCAGCCCCCCATTACCTGCAGTACTCCCTCACCCAGCCCCCCATTACCTGCAGTACTCCCTCACCCAGCCCCCCATTACCTGCAGTACTCCCTCACCCAGCCCCCCATTACCTGCAGTACTCCCTCACCCAGCCCCCCATTACCTGCAGTACTCCCTCACACCCAGCCCCCCATTACCTGCAGTACTCCCTCACCCAGCCCCCCATTACCTGCAGTACTCCCTCACCCAGCACCCCATTACCTGCAGTACTCCCTCACCCAGCCCCCCATTACCTGCAGTACTCCCTCACCCAGCACCCCATTACCTGCAGTACTCCCTCACCCAGCCCCCCATTACCTGCAGTACTCCCTCACACCCAGCCCCCCATTACCTGCAGTACTCCCTCACCCAGCCCCCCATTACCTGCAGTACTCCCTCACCCAGCCCCCCATTACCTGCAGTACTCCCTCACCCAGCACCCCATTACCTGCAGTACTCCCTCACCCAGCACCCCATTACCTGCAGTACTCCCTCACCCAGCACCCCATTACCTGCAGTACTCCCTCACCCAGCACCCCATTACCTGCAGTACTCCCTCACCCAGCCCCCCATTACCTGCAGTACTCCCTCACCCAGCCCCCCATTACCTGCAGTACTCCCTCACCCAGCCCCCCATTACCTGCAGTACTCCCTCACACCCAGCCCCCCATTACCTGCAGTACTCCCTCACCCAGCACCCCATTACCTGCAGTACTCCCTCACCCAGCACCCCATTACCTGCAGTACTCCCTCACCCAGCCCCCCATTACCTGCAGTACTCCCTCACCCAGCACCCCATTACCTGCAGTACTCCCTCACCCAGCACCCCATTACCTGCAGTACTCCCTCACCCAGCCCCCCATTACCTGCAGTACTCCCTCACACCCAGCCCCCCATTACCTGCAGTACTCCCTCACACCCAGCCCCCCATTACCTGCAGTACTCCCTCACACCCAGCCCCCCATTACCTGCAGTACTCCCTCACCCAGCCCCCCATTACCTGCAGTACTCCCTCACCCAGCCCCCCATTACCTGCAGTACTCCCTCACACCCAGCCCCCCATTACCTGCAGTACTCCCTCACCCAGCCCCCCATTACCTGCAGTACTCCCTCACCCAGCCCCCCATTACCTGCAGTACTCCCTCACACCCAGCCCCCCATTACCTGCAGTACTCCCTCACACCCAGCTCCCCATTACCTGCAGTACTCCCTCACCCAGCCCCCCATTACCTGCAGTACTCCCTCACCCAGCCCCCCATTACCTGCAGTACTCCCTCACACCCAGCCCCCCATTACCTGCAGTACTCCCTCACACCCAGCCCCCCATTACCTGCAGTACTCCCTCACACCCAGCCCCCCATTACCTGCAGTACTCCCTCACCCAGCCCCCCATTACCTGCAGTACTCCCTCACACCCAGCACCCCATTACCTGCAGTACTCCCTCACCCAGCACCCCATTACCTGCAGTACTCCCTCACCCAGCTTCCCATTACCTGCAGTACTCCCTCACCCAGCATCCCATTACCTGCAGTACTCCCTCACACCCAGCCCCCCATTACCTGCAGTACTCCCTCACCCAGCACCCCATTACCTGCAGTACTCCCTCACCCAGCTTCCCATTACCTGCAGTACTCCCTCACCCAGCATCCCATTACCTGCAGTACTCCCTCACCCAGCACCCCATTACCTGCAGTACTCCCTCACCCAGCCCCCCATTACCTGCAGTACTCCCTCACCCAGCCCCCCATTACCTGCAGTACTCCCTCACACCCAGCCCCCCATTACCTGCAGTACTCCCTCACCCAGCCCCCCATTACCTGCAGTACTCCCTCACACCCAGCCCCCCATTACCTGCAGTACTCCCTCACACCCAGCACCCCATTACCTGCAGTACTCCCTCACCCAGCACCCCATTACCTGCAGTACTCCCTCACCCAGCACCCCATTACCTGCAGTACTCCCTCACACCCAGCCCCCCATTACCTGCAGTACTCCCTCACCCAGCCCCCCATTACCTGCAGTACTCCCTCACACCCAGCCCCCCATTACCTGCAGTACTCCCTCACACCCAGCCCCCCATTACCTGCAGTACTCCCTCACACCCAGCACCCCATTACCTGCAGTACTCCCTCACACCCAGCCCCCCATTACCTGCAGTACTCTCACACCCAGCCCCCCATTACCTGCAGTACTCCCTCACCCAGCCCCCCCATTACCTGCAGTACTCCCTCACCCAGCCCCCCATTACCTGCAGTACTCCCTCACACCCAGCCCCCCATTACCTGCAGTACTCCCTCACACCCAGCACCCCATTACCTGCAGTACTCCCTCACCCAGCCCCCCATTACCTGCAGTACTCCCTCACACCCAGCCCCCCATTACCTGCAGTACTCCCTCACACCCAGCCCCCCATTACCTGCAGTACTCTCACACCCAGCCCCCCATTACCTGCAGTACTCCCTCACCCAGCCCCCCCATTACCTGCAGTACTCCCTCACCCAGCCCCCCATTACCTGCAGTACTCCCTCACCCAGCCCCCCATTACCTGCAGTACTCCCTCACCCAGCCCCCCCATTACCTGCAGTACTCCCTCACACCCACCCCCCCATTACCTGCAGTACTCCCTCACACCCAGCCCCCCATTACCTGCAGTACTCCCTCACCCAGCCCCCCATTACCTGCAGTACTCCCTCACACCCAGCACCCCATTACCTGCAGTACTCCCTCACACCCAGCCCCCATTACCTGCAGTACTCCCTCACCCAGCCCCCCATTACCTGCAGTACTCCCTCACCCAGCCCCCCATTACCTGCAGTACTCCCTCACACCCAGCCCCCCATTACCTTTGCCCTCATCCAACATGGCCGCCCTGGTTCTGTTTCCATGGTGACGCTGAATGGACAATTCCCGCGGTAAACTACATTTCCCGACATGCACCGTGGTCTCGGTCTCCCTTGTGACCGGATAAGGCGGGGCCTAGGCCGGAAGTTGGGAGCTGTGTTTCCGGTGAGGGCAGGAGACGGCTGTGACAGCGGGACCGCACGGTAAGTACAGCGCGTGACGTCATCACTGCAATAGGTGGGTGGGGTCAGAATACTAACCTGCTATTATAACACCCAGCACCCTCAGCCAAGCTCTGTATTCATCCATAGGGACTGTCTGCGCTCCGCGTGCCGTCACTGTCTGCGCTGTGCGCTCCGCGTGCCGTCACTGTCTGCGCTGTGCGCTCCGCGTGCCGTCACTGTCTGCGCTGTGCGCTCCGCGTGCTGTCACTGTCTGCGCTGTGCGCTCCGCGTGCCTTCACTGTCTGCGCTGTGCGCTCCGCGTGCCGTCACTGTCTGCGCTGTGCGCTCCGCGTGCCGTCACTGTCTGCGCTGTGCGCTCCGCGTGCCGTCACTGTCTGCGCTGTGCGCTCCGCGTGCCGTCACTGTCTGCGCTGTGCGCTCCGCGTGCCGTCACTGTCTGCGCTGTGCGCTCCGCGTGCCATCACTGTCTGCGCTGTGCGCTCCGCGTGCCGTCACTGTCTGCGCTGTGCGCTCCGCGTGCCGTCACTGTCTGCGCTGTGCGCTCCGCGTGCCGTCACTGTCTGCGCTGTGCGCTCCGCGTGCCGTCACTGTCTGCGCTGTGCGCTCCGCGTGCCGTCACTGTCTGCGCTGTGCGCTCCGCGTGCCGTCACTGTCTGCGCTGTGCGCTCCGCGTGCCGTCACTGTCTGCGCTGTGCGCTCCGCGTGCCGTCACTGTCTGCGCTGTGCGCTCCGCGTGCCGTCACTGTCTGCGCTGTGCGCTCCGCGTGCCGTCACTGTCTGCGCTGTGCGCTCCGCGTGCCGTCACTGTCTGCGCTGTGCGCTCCGCGTGCCGTCACTGTCTGCGCTGTGCGCTCCGCGTGCCGTCACTGTCTGCGCTGTGCGCTCCGCGTGCCGTCACTGTCTGCGCTGTGCGCTCCGCGTGCCGTCACTGTCTGCGCTGTGCGCTCCGCGTGCCGTCACTGTCTGCGCTGTGCGCTCCGCGTGCCGTCACTGTCTGCGCTGTGCGCTCCGCGTGCCTTCACTGTCTGCGCTGTGCGCTCCGCGTGCCGTCACTGTCTGCGCTGTGCGCTCCGCGTGCCGTCACTGTCTGCGCTGTGCGCTCCGCGTGCCGTCACTGTCTGCGCTGTGCGCTCCGCGTGCCGTCACTGTCTGCGCTGTGCGCTCCGCGTGCCGTCACTGTCTGCGCTGTGCGCTCCGCGTGCCGTCACTGTCTGCGCTGTGCGCTCCGCGTGCCGTCACTGTCTGCGCTGTGCGCTCCGCGTGCCGTCACTGTCTGCGCTGTGCGCTCCGCGTGCCTTCACTGTCTGCGCTGTGCGCTCCGCGTGCCTTCACTGTCTGCGCTGTGCGCTCCGCGTGCCGTCACTGTCTGCGCTGTGCGCTCCGCGTGCCGTCACTGTCTGCGCTGTGCGCTCCGCGTGCCGTCACTGTCTGCGCTGTGCGCTCCGCGTGCCGTCACTGTCTGCGCTGTGCGCTCCGCGTGCCTTCACTGTCTGCGCTGTGCGCTCCGCGTGCCGTCACTGTCTGCGCTGTGCGCTCCGCGTGCCTTCACTGTCTGCGCTGTGCGCTCCGCGTGCCTTCACTGTCTGCGCTGTGCGCTCCGCGTGCCGTCACTGTCTGCGCTGTGCGCTCCGCGTGCCTTCACTGTCTGCGCTGTGCGCTCCGCGTGCCGTCACTGTCTGCGCTGTGCGCTCCGCGTGCCGTCACTGTCTGCGCTGTGCGCTCCGCGTGCCGTCACTGTCTGCGCTGTGCGCTCCGCGTGCCGTCACTGTCTGCGCTGTGCGCTCCGCGTGCCGTCACTGTCTGCGCTGTGCGCTCCGCGTGCCTTCACTGTCTGCGCTGTGCGCTCCGCGTGCCGTCACTGTCTGCGCTGTGCGCTCCGCGTGCCTTCACTGTCTGCGCTGTGCGCTCCGCGTGCCGTCACTGTCTGCGCTGTGCGCTCCGCGTGCCGTCACTGTCTGCGCTGTGCGCTCCGCGTGCCGTCACTGTCTGCGCTGTGCGCTCCGCGTGCCGTCACTGTCTGCGCTGTGCGCTCCGCGTGCCGTCACTGTCTGCGCTGTGCGCTCCGCGTGCCGTCACTGTCTGCGCTGTGCGCTCCGCGTGCCGTCACTGTCTGCGCTGTGCGCTCCGCGTGCCTTCACTGTCTGCGCTGTGCGCTCCGCGTGCCTTCACTGTCTGCGCTGTGCGCTCCGCGTGCCGTCACTGTCTGCGCTGTGCGCTCCGCGTGCCGTCACTGTCTGCGCTGTGCGCTCCGCGTGCCGTCACTGTCTGCGCTGTGCGCTCCGCGTGCCGTCACTGTCTGCGCTGTGCGCTCCGCGTGCCGTCACTGTCTGCGCTGTGCGCTCCGCGTGCCGTCACTGTCTGCGCTGTGCGCTCCGCGTGCCGTCACTGTCTGCGCTGTGCGCTCCGCGTGCCGTCACTGTCTGCGCTGTGCGCTCCGCGTGCCTTCACTGTCTGCGCTGTGCGCTCCGCGTGCCGTCACTGTCTGCGCTGTGCGCTCCGCGTGCCTTCACTGTCTGCGCTGTGCGCTCCGCGTGCCGTCACTGTCTGCGCTGTGCGCTCCGCGTGCCGTCACTGTCTGCGCTGTGCGCTCCGCGTGCCTTCACTGTCTGCGCTGTGCGCTCCGCGTGCCGTCACTGTCTGCGCTGTGCGCTCCGCGTGCCGTCACTGTCTGCGCTGTGCGCTCCGCGTGCCGTCACTGTCTGCGCTGTGCGCTCCGCGTGCCGTCACTGTCTGCGCTGTGCGCTCCGCGTGCCGTCACTGTCTGCGCTGTGCGCTCCGCGTGCCGTCACTGTCTGCGCTGTGCGCTCCGCGTGCCTTCACTGTCTGCGCTGTGCGCTCCGCGTGCCGTCACTGTCTGCGCTGTGCGCTCCGCGTGCCGTCACTGTCTGCGCTGTGCGCTCCGCGTGCCGTCACTGTCTGCGCTGTGCGCTCCGCGTGCCGTCACTGTCTGCGCTGTGCGCTCCGCGTGCCTTCACTGTCTGCGCTGTGCGCTCCGCGTGCCGTCACTGTCTGCGCTGTGCGCTCCGCGTGCCTTCACTGTCTGCGCTGTGCGCTCCGCGTGCCGTCACTGTCTGCGCTGTGCGCTCCGCGTGCCGTCACTGTCTGCGCTGTGCGCTCCGCGTGCCGTCACTGTCTGCGCTGTTCGCTCCGCGTGCCGTCACTGTCTGCGCTGTGCGCTCCGCGTGCCTTCACTGTCTGCGCTGTGCGCTCCGCGTGCCGTCACTGTCTGCGCTGTGCGCTCCGCGTGCCTTCACTGTCTGCGCTGTGCGCTCCGCGTGCCGTCACTGTCTGCGCTGTGCGCTCCGCGTGCCGTCACTGTCTGCGCTGTGCGCTCCGCGTGCCGTCACTGTCTGCGCTGTGCGCTCCGCGTGCCGTCACTGTCTGCGCTGTGCGCTCCGCGTGCCGTCACTGTCTGCGCTGTGCGCTCCGCGTGCCGTCACTGTCTGCGCTCCGCGTGCCGTCACTGTCTGCGCTCCGCGTGCCGTCACTGTCTGCGCTGTCACTGGTATCGCCAAATAATCCACACATTAGCCAAAGCTTAATGTTCTAACAAGACTGATTTACTGGTAGCAACAGGCATTCAATATATACAGTAACAGACTCCTCCTCTGGGCCAGGCTAGATAATTGAGTTTCAGCACATACTAAACTCAATTATCTGCTGGCCAGAAACATTAACAATTTTCCACATTTTTAGAAATACACTTTATACATGACATAGAAATATAAAAATAACATCCCTGTGTAGCTAAGGATACTGTGAGCAACATATCCAAATTTCACGAATATCCGTTCGGTAGTTTTGGTGTCGCATCGTGTGGAAGTTTGACCGGCTCGCCACAAGGTTGTAGCCGACTCAGAGTTCCATGAAATCAGTGGTGCGAGCCGGTCTCTGTTCGGATGCATTCACACGAAAACCCCCCATAGATATCAGGCAGCTAGTTACCTGAGAGTGCTCCTCTCGTTCAGTAGATTGTAACTCCCTAACGCCATTCGTATACAGTTTGTGGAAATAGGTCAGACGGGACTTCCATAATGACCGGGTGTCCGTGTGATTGCCATGCCGAAAATAGTTCTAGGCAATCCACGAGTAAGTCCCGCTGACCGCGTTCGGGAGATGTAAAATGGCCGCTATCCTTTGTTCTCTCCATGTGTTCGTATGCCGAATGGCGGCCACCTAGGAGCACTCAATTACTTTGCGGTTTCAGGTAATAACTCAGGATTCTATGTTCTAATTGCTACCCAGGGTGGTCCTCGTTCAGTAAAAAGTTATTTTACCGAACAAGGAATTTTAACAAATAAAACTACCGAATAAACCTGCATTAAAAGCAATACATTAATATGTGAGAGGACCTGAGAGAACGTGCGCTGTTTGGCTACTAGCAAGCGTATAGCCTGTGCCCTCTCTTGGGGCTCCAGCTGTTCTCCTAACTGAACTTTTTCTATCTGCCTCGTCTCTTCGTTATTTCCCAATAGGTCAGGTAGGGGCAGAGCCTCCGTGTCTTCTCCAGCTGGAGCACAGATGGCGGTCGTTTCACATCTTCATTCTCGCAGCTGGCTATGGTGTAGGTGGTATCGCACACCTGTCCTATAACCTTATAGGGGCCCTGCCAGGCAGCCTGGAGCTTGTCAGTTCGGACTGGTCTTAGCACCATGACTTTTTGTCCGATCTGAATGCTCCGGTACCTAGTCCGCCGGTCGTACCACACTTTCTGGTGCTACTGGGCCACCTGGAGATTTTACTGCACAGTCTGTGCCAATTCTTCCATGCGGTCCCGCAGCTCCAGCACGTATGGCACAATCGGGGTCCCCTCTATATCGGTCTGCCCTTCCCAGTGGTCCTTGATAATATCTAGTGGTCCTCTCACCCGCCTCCCATATAGCAGTTCGAATGGGTGAGAACCCGGTTGATTCCTGAGGTACCTCCCGGTATGCAAAGAGGAGGTGTGGCAGGAATCGCTCCCAATCTTTATAGACTCCCGTGGACGACTTCAGCATTTGCTTCAGTGTCCCATTGAAGCGTTCACACAGGCCATTGGTCTGGGGTGGTATGGGGAACTGGTCAGGGATTTAACGCCGCAGACTTTCCACATCTGTTGGGTCACCCCAGCCGTGAACTGCGTACCCTGGTCGGATAAGATCTCCTTGGGAAATCCCACTCTGGAGAATATCTTGACCAGGGCATCAGCCACCGTCTCAGCCTGGATATTAGAAAGGGCTACAGCTTCGGGGTAACGGGTGGCATAATCGACCACAGTAAGGATATAGCGCTTACCGGAGTGGCTAGGCTGGGCCAGGGGTCCTATGAGGTCTACGGCTACTCTCGTGAAAGGTTCTTCTATTATTGGCATAGGAACCAGTTTGGCTTTCGTGTGGTCTCCCTTTTTACCTATCCTTTGACATACCTTGCACATCTGGCAATACGCCCGGACGTCGTCAGATACCCGCAGGCCAGAAGAAGTTCTGGGTTACCCGATATAATGTCCTGCGTATTCCCATGTGTCCTGGTAAAGGAACATCTTGCCCAATCCTCAATAACTCCTGCTGGTATTTCCGTGGGACTACCAGCTGGCGTTTTTGCCGGGGCCCGGGTGCGTTGACCCGTGTCTCGGTGAGCCTGTATAAACGGCCCTTCTCCCAGATGAACTGTTCCTTCTCTAACCCTCCGTGTCCCCTCTTAGATTTCTCCCTGTACTTTCTGAGTGAGGGGTCTCCGGCTACTTCCCTCCCAAAGTCCTCCTGGGTATCCCAGGGAAGGGGCGCTACAGTCAGGGGTAGGTCAGGTTGGCTTACCTGGGTCTCTGTAGGAAGTGGATGGCTCTTGGTAGCCCGTCTTTGTGCTCTGGTGGTTACCGCTCGAGCCTTGTGAGGGGGTGTTGATGCAAAAGCAGAAGTTAGAGGACCGATATCATTGCCCAACACGACTTCGGAGGGTAATTCTTTCATCACACCCACTTCGAGATTGCCAGCTCCAGCACCCCAGTCCAGATGCACTTGTGCGGTAGGAATCCGATAGACTGCCCCCCGCCACTCTCACAGCAATAGATTTCCCCGGTCTTTCAGAATTATCGATGAGATGTCGTTGCACTAGGGTAATGGTAGCGCCACTGTCTCTTAGGCCTCATGCGGTCTTTCCGTTGACCATTACCAGCTGACAATGGTGTTTTCGATTGTCAGTTATGGTGGATTGGACTAGGAGCGCTTCATATAGGGTGCCCAAGGGTTCTTCACGACTCGGCTCCTTGGCGTCCCAGGCAGATGGTACCGGATAATCCACACAATGGGCTGCTCCCGGGGGTTGATGGAAGCCAGGGCAAGTCCAATTGGACCTGGGGGCTTCCATTGGGCAATTGTTCCGAATGTGACCCGCATGTTTACATTGGAAGCAACGTAGTTCATTGTCAGTCTGTCATGGGTAGCGAGGGTTGGAAGCTACCGGTCGGCTGGTGGGTTGGTACCTGGTCACTGGGGGGTTTCACGGTACCCACTGGTCGAAGAAGTTGGACCCGTGTTGTGACCCGTGTGGTCTTGCGAGTATCCGCATACTCATCTGCTAACTTGGCAGCCTCCGGCAAGGAGACAGGTCTGCGGTCTCTCACCCAGTCTTTAATATCTGCCTGGATGTGGTCATAGAACTGTTCCAGGAGTATTAATTGTAGGATATCATCCACGGTGGTAGCTTGGCTACTGCTGACCCAATTAGATGCAGACAGGTGTAACTGGCAGGCCCATTCTGCATAGGAATCCTTGTCTGTTTTGCGTGAGTCTCTGAACTTTTGACGGTATGATTCCGGGGTCACTGCGTAACGAGCCAGGAGTGCCTCTTTAACCCTTGCGTAGCTGTGGATCTCCTGTTCTGGTACAGCCCGGAAAGCATCGGTGGCTTTGCATGACAACTTCCCAGCCAATATCGAAACCCATTCGTCCGTATCCACTCTGTGCAGGTTACACTGTCGCTCGAAATCCGCTAGATATCTATCAATCTCGCAGTCCTTCTCATTAAATGCTTTAAAGGCACTGAAAGGAATCTTCCTTGTGTCTGCTGTGCTGTTCTCTCTGCTTGGGGAGCTTGCTGCTGCCCGCTGGGTTTTAGCCAGCTTCATTTGCAGCTCTATTTCCCTCTTTTGTTTCGCCTCTTCCGCTACATTCTTCATTACCTGTAGAACAATGTCAGCCGTTGGGTTCGGACCGAACCATGCTAATCTCTCCCGAATCTCCCTGTTGGCTGGCGATTCATTCTCCCGAATCGCCGGTGTCTCCATCTCCTGAATGGTTGGTGTTGCTGCAACCAAGTTCTCCCGGTCTAGCTCCATTAACACAGCAATAATGACCCGCTTGGATTTGTTGTTAGCAATCCTTCCACGTAACTCCAACAGTTCTTTTAACGTGTTTCGTTTAAGCAGGGTGTACCAGCCTTCCATTCACTGTCCCCAGTGTCTGCTTGGATTCTTGTTGCAGGGAATGAGAAGGAAAATCCCGCCGCTGCCAACCAGTTGTGACGGTAGTAAACTGCATCACCGCCCAGTATTCCCTTTTTCCCAATGGTAGAATAATCCCAATAATCCACAGGAATAAATATCGCTGGTATCGCCAAATAATCCACACATAAGCCATAGCTTAATGCTGGAACAAGACTGATTTACTGGTAGCCACAGGCATTCAATATATACAGTAACAGACTCCTCCTCTGGGCCAGGCTAGATAATTGAGTTTCTGCACATATTAAACTCAATTATCTGCTGGCCAGAAACATTAACAATTTTCCACATTTTTAGAAATACACTTTATACATGACATATAAATATAAAAATAACATCCCTGTGTAGCTGAGGATACTGTGAGCAACATATCCAAATTTCACGAATATCCGTTCGGTAGTTTTGGTGTCGCATCGTGTGGAAGTTTGACCGGCTCACCACGAGGTTGTAGCCGACTCAGATTTCCATGAAATCAGTGGTGCGAGCCGGTCTCCGTTCGGATGAATTTACACGAAAACCCCCCATAGAAATCAGGCAGCTAGTTACCTGAGAGTGCTCCCCTCGTTCGGTAGATTGTAACTCCCGAACGGCATTCATATATAGTTTGTGAAAATAGGTCAGACGGGACTTCCATAATGACCGGGTGTTCGTGTCATGCCGACAATAGTTCCAGGCAATCCACGAGTAAGTCCCGCTGACCGCGTTCGGGAAATGTAAAATGGCCGCCATCCTTTGTTCTCTCCACGTGTTCGTATGCCGAATGGCGGCCACCTAGGAGCAGTCAATTACTTTGCGGTTTCAGGTAATAACTTAGGATTCTATATTCTAATTGCTACCCAGGGGGGTCCTCGTTCGGTAAAAATAGTTATTTTACCGAACGAGGAATTTTAACTAATAAAACTACCGAATAAACCTGCATTAACAGCAATACATTAAACGAATAAACCAGCAGGGAGAGGATATAACCAAATGCACACAGGTGAGTATATGGAAATCCTTTACAGATATAACTCAAGATAGTTTGTGATGACTAGTGGTCAAGGTGTTAATCTAAATTATTAGATAAGACTTTTGTTGCATTTTGAAATATTTTGAGATTCCAAATTCGGTCATAATTATTTTTTATGTACTGATTTAATTCATTTGTCATCAACTATTTACTGTTTTGTTGTTAGCTGTCATATATGCAGTCATCTATGTCCTCTATCATCAACAAATATAAACATGCTACTAAAGTATTTAATATGTGTTTTTCTCTGTTTAGATCTCTTTTTGGAAAATACACCTAACCTTGGCTTGCCTGAGATTTCTATGGAAAATTTCATTCTTCACCAAGCTGAACGTGTTCACAATTCCCCAGAACTTGTGATGGAAGAAATAACTCTTGCCCAAAGTGATGAGATCATCATTAATACAGAAAGCATAAGCCTGGAGAATTCGGCGGTCTCAAATGATGACTCAAACTCATGTGAAGAAGAAAGTCTCCCAGAATCCTCTGCTGGTACACACCAAGAATATACAGAGCTAGAATATTCAACAGTGGTTGCAGGAGAAGATGATACAGAAGACGATGCAGCCCCCGGTACTTATAGCAACACACGAATGACACATTTTAGCTCTGATGAGAATGATGAAATTGTTAGTAATGACTTAATGGAAACGCAAAGAGCACAATTATTAGAGAGTACATATGATTACAGCAATAACCTGGAAGACTTTTCTTTTGTATCGGACAGTGTCGATTGTCAAACAAGTCATCAGAAAGGTCCAAAAGGTGATAAAAGCTTCATTTGCTCTGAATGTGGAATGTTTTTTGACAGATATTCAAATCTTGTTAGACACCAGCGTGTACACACCGGGGAGCGTCCTTATGTCTGTACAGAATGTAACAAGTCTTACACGCAGAGTGCACACCTTACTCGACATCAGAAGAGCCACACAGCTGTGAAAACCTACCCGTGCCGGGATTGTGGCTATCGTTTTGCTCACAAGGCTCAGCTTGTGATACATAGAAAAGCCCATAGAGGAAGAACGCAGTTTGCATGCGCGGTCTGCGGAAAATGTTTCATTAAATATTCCAACCTTCTTGTGCACCAGAAAGTTCACCTGGAGCCAAAACCAGAACCAAAGTTTTTTGAATGTTCCTTATGTGATGAAAAGTTTATTCACAAGTCGGACCTTGCAAAACACGAGCGAGTTCACACTGGGGAAAAGTTCTTGTGCTTTGAATGCGGAATACGTTTTTCTTGTAGCTCAAGTCTTCATAGGCATCAGAAGATTCACACTGAGGAAGCAACAACAGATTAACGAGACATTTCCATTAACTGTGATACCAAACAAGGCTGGATTTATACACAAGTAACATAGCGACTTCTACACTTAGTCGGGAAATGCAGCACAAAAGCCAGGAGGCATGGATCCTAAATGTTTTACCAATTGCTATAAAACATTTGTGGTGTTTTCATGAAATCCAGTGAATTTATGGAGTTTCCGTGTTGATAGGGCTTTCAGATTCTTAAGCTTCTGAAAGGACGAACTCCTCTTATTAGACATTATGGCCTTAACTTAATATTTTTGGATACGCTTTTCAAATATTTTTTTTTCAAAATATGAATCATATAAAAGTATATTAAAATATTTTTCAGAATATTATTAAATCATTTGGAAAGTTTATCCCCCAAAATCTTAAATCAAAGCCTATATTGGGGAAATGGTTGTCAGTCTCCTGTGGAATCTGAATTCGAATCCCTTGTGCTAATGTTAGAGAGAGTTGCTAATACTATACATTGTGCCAGTGGCGGAATAAAATGTATTGAGACATTATTATATCTGCGAGTCCGGTAAGCACGATATGAAGTCAGAATCGTTGGCGTGGACGCTGAGGGTAATTAACGGGCTGACAGTCAAACGTCTGTATCGCTGTCCTGTATAAATATTTATCTGTAAATGAATTAAGTGAGATTTTGTTATTAATTTAGTTTAAAAGAGATGGTCCGTGTACAGATCATGTTTCATGTCATCACCAATCTAAACAATATGAGAGAATATATGGCGTTTCTTTTGTGTTTCCAGTGTTTTTATAGTTGCATAATGTCCATATTTTCTGACCTATTCCACAAGGGGGATCCCCAGCAGAACACACCATATACATTACTGTATAACCTATTGCTTGCTTTTTACTAGGAGAGCAATGGCAGATGTTACTGTAAAGGCACAGTGTTATTAGAAATTAACAGCAAAGCGGACCCTGTGAAGGGATCTTACAGCCTACTGAAGTAAACTGCTCTCCTGGGTAATTTTCTTTTCAGTATTGCGTTACATTTAAAGTCCAATAAAACATAACCGTTGGTGTCTTCTCACCCTGATAGATCACTGTATTAATGGATTTTCCTACAGGGTCTGAAAAGCAGTGGGAATATGCATTATTACCCCAGAGTTTCTTGGCAATCAGTCACCATGTGGAGCACAGCTTTGGCTGATATTAAAATGGAGCTGTTGATTTTAGGTCGTTGTAGTTTCTACCCCTCACCAATAGCATGAGAGTGAGTTAAACATTAGAAATGTCGAGCTCTAGCTGTATATTATTCAGCATTCATCCCTTGTGGCTTTTTTGGAGCCCTTGCACTTCCTAATTTATAATCTTGGGAGCCTCTGAGAGTGATCGTCCTAAACCCACCATCACAGTGACGGGTATACTAAACACATTATTGTAGTGGGCTGAAACCCAAAATGAGACCTTCTCACTCAGCTGAAGTCTAAGCAGTGCCGGCCCAGAAGGGAGCAATGGGGAAATTGTGGTTACCATGGCAATGCTCTGGATCTCACGAGAATGAACTCTAACCTCACAAGCTACAAGCTAGAGTTCACTCACCACTAAGACCGCCAGGGATTACAGGACATGTCCCCCCTCCCTTGGCAAAGGTAAGAAGGGAGGAGGGGGGGAATATCAAGTATATTAAATTAATTTAAAAAAAAATATTTGCTTTAAGCTACCCACACACGCACAATAAGTCGCTACACATTCACATACACTGCCCCCACGCACACATACACTGCCCTCCAATACATACACACTGCCTCCCACACAAAGACACTGTACCTCTCACACAGACATTGCAGCCCTCATGCACACTGCACACCCCACACACAGACACTGCAGCCCTCATGCACACTGCACACCCCACACACAGACACTGTACCTCTCACACAGACATTGCAGCCCTCATGCACACTGCACACCCCACACACAGACACTGTACCTCTCACACAGACATTGCAGCCCTCATGCACACTGCCTCCCACACACAGACACTGTACCTCTCACACAGACATTGCAGCCCTCATGCACACTGCCTCCCACACACAGACACTGTACCACTCACACAGACATTGCAGCCCTCATGCACACTGCACCCCACACACAGACACTGTACCTCTCACACAGACATTGCAGCCCTCATGCACACTGCACACCCCACGCAGACACTGTACCACTCACACAGACATTGCAGCCCTCATGCACACTGCACACCCCACACACAGACACTGTACCTCTCACACAGACATTGCAGCCCTCATGCACACTGCACACCCCACACACAGACACTGTACCTCTCACACAGACATTGCAGCCCTCATGCACACTGCACCCCACACACAGACACTGTACCACTCACACAGACATTGCAGCCCTCATGCACACTGCACACCCCACACACAGACACTGTACCTCTCACACAGACATTGCAGCCCTCATGCACACTGCCTCCCACACACAGACACTGTACCTCTCACACAGACATTGCAGCCCTCATGCACACTGCCTCCCACACACAGACACTGTACCTCTCACACAGACATTGCAGCCCTCATGCACACTGCACCCCACACACAGACACTGTACCACTCACACAGAGATTGCAGCCCTCATGCACACTGCACACCCCACACACAGACACTGTACCACTCACACAGACATTGCAGCCCTCATGCACACTGCACCCCACACACAGACATTGCAGCCCTCATGCACACTGCACACCCCACACACAGACACTGTACCACTCACACAGACATTGCAGCCCTCATGCACACTGCACCCCACACACAGACATTGCAGCCCTCATGCACACTGCACACCCCACACACAGACACTGTACCTCTCACACAGACATTGCAGCCCTCATGCACACTGCACACCCCACACACAGACACTGTACCACTCACACAGACATTGCAGCCCTCATGCACACTGCACACCCCACACACAGACACTGTACCTCTCACACAGACATTGCAGCCCTCATGCACACTGCACCCCACACACAGACACTGTACCACTCACACAGACATTGCAGCCCTCATGCACACTGCACACCCCACACACAGACACTGTACCTCTCACACAGACATTGCAGCCCTCATGCACACTGCCTCCCACACACAGACACTGTACCTCTCACACAGACATTGCAGCCCTCATGCACACTGCACCCCACACACAGACACTGTACCTCTCACACAGACATTGCAGCCCTCATGTACACTGCACCCCACACACAGACACTGTACCACTCACACAGAGATTGCAGCCCTCATGCACACTGCACACCCCACACACAGACACTGTACCTCTCACACAGACATTGCAGCCCTCATGCACACTGCCTCCCACACACAGACACTGTACCTCTCACACAGACATTGCAGCCCTCATGCACACTGCACCCCACACACAGACACTGTACCTCTCACACAGACATTGCAGCCCTCATGCACACTGCACCCCACACACAGACACTGTACCACTCACACAGAGATTGCAGCCCTCATGCACACTGCACACCCCACACACAGACACTGTACCACTCACACAGACATTGCAGCCCTCATGCACACTGCACCCCACACACAGACATTGCAGCCCTCATGCACACTGCCTCCCACACAAAGACACTGTACCACTCACACAGACACTGCGCCTAATCATTGAGTATTTAAGAAAGGGGAAAACACTGACATCAAGTACTTGTAAATAATCAATACAAAGGAACAGCTCAAAGAAATAGCTTAATAAAAACAGCTTAATACATCACCATAAGAGAGGCTTGCTGCACTCAACTGAGAAAACTGGCAGTGAGGCTTGAAGGGGACCCTTTCTTACTGGGAAATCAGCAGAACCAGCAATACGTCCATATTACAGGTGGGTAAAACTCCAACAAGTGCTAAGTTTTCTTGTCTTTTATAAGAAACGTGATAATCAAAAGGGGTGAATAGTGTGTACTTTTCCACCAAATCTTATCAGTGCAGCCCAGCAAAGACCTTGCAAAAGCGTTGGATGGGACCTGCAGCTGGCCAGACTTTCAATCCCACAACAAAGCCATGCCAGATCTGTGTGGTTAATATCTCTATTGTCATAAATGCTAGCTCTGTTCTCATAACTATCTCGTGAACTGTTTTGTGGTAACATTTTCAGTACTGTAATATAATAGTTTGATTTGCTCAATAGTGATCAATCATTCTTAATTAATATGGAATATTAACACACTGCACCCCTTACATACACTGCACCTTTCACACAGTCACTACATCCCACACACACCCATTGCATCCCTCACACACTACTACCCCTATTGCATAATACAGGCCATATCCCCTACTACAGCCCCCTGACCCGGCAGACCACAGGTAAGTTGTCAAACTGTTCTTAAACAGTTTGGCTACTTACTCTGGGAGAGCTGCAGTGGTTATTGTACCTCGATTGTTCCTCTAATAACCTACCAGTGCCACTCTCGAGATTCGGTTCAGGAGCCAAAGCTTGCCTTTTTTTTGCAATTGGTTTTCAACTCATTCCAGTTTGCCGTATAGTGAACGAACCTCATAGGATGTTTAGTGTTAGCAGCAATTTACAGAGTTATTCAATAACGTGAGAATTACTGGGAATTCAAATTGAATTTCAAATTAAAAGCAAAAATAGTGGAACTGAACACAGAACTGACTTGTAGGGTTTTTTTAATTTGGTTATTTCGGCCTAAATTTTTACATTAATTTTGAATTCTCAGCTGTTCTTGCTTTAGCGAATAACATTGTTACAAAACGTTTCTGCTTGCCCATGGGCAATGTGCGTTATAGAGCCAGGTTAAAAAAATGTTTTTCAAAATGACTTTTAAATGAAGGGGGGGTGGGGGGTGAAAAGAGCTTTTCAGATGCGTTTTTTAAAGAATATTCACTAAATCTTTTGAAATTTGCTAACACTTCTTAGAATATCTTTAAATTATCCTGAATATCTGCGAGAACGCCAACTGGCTGACCATCTCAGGAACGTCTCTGGAGTAAGGAATTCGTCATAAAATAGGTACTCCGGCTGGCTAAAGTACTTTATGTGTCAAGAGTTTTTTTTTTCATTTTACGAAAAGTGCAGATTTCAATAGAAATTGACACTTTCGCTTTCGTTTCTATTTAGCGTAGGAGGGCACTGTTCGCGAGATCATTCGTCTGGATGAAGGGAACAAGCTCCAGGATAAGACTATTGAATCCGTTTGGTAGTTTGTTCGTTTGCAAACTACCGAAATAAACCGTCCGCACAGCCTAATTCTCTGGAACTGTTTTGACCATGAAATCATGCGTGCGATAGGTCAAAAGAGACTTCCAGGAATTTCCTGAATCCCTGCTCTGATCTGGATGATTTTTGGATATGTTGTTCAGATCAGGGCTATCAGGGGATGTAATGGGGATATGTTGTGTTTTGGGGTGTTTTCTGTACTTTGGGGATTATGTGTGGTTTTCTGCCTGTGGATAATTAGGTTATTGTATTATCTACCTTAATTGTATCACAGGCAGAGGGGAGGGATTGTGTAATGTATGTGGAAGTGTCGTTCATTGTTACACTGTTTTTATTGGCTTGCATGTTTTGTGTCCTGTGCCCAACAAGGTCCACCTGGGTGTCAACCTTCTTGGGAAAATGGTATAAAAGGCAAGTGTGTCCCATTAAACAGTGATTCCTGCTTACACTCCAAAACTGTGTGTCGTCCTGTTATTGGAGGGAAAGAAGATTTGCTCCTGTGTCTGCTGTTCCAGCTTGCAGGAGATTCAACAGGGAAAGGTCCTTGTAAGGAGCAGAGCTAATTCCCCACCTGGTTCCAGAGTTACTATGGCTGAGTGTCGTCCGGTCCTTGGAGGTGTCAGAGCTATTTCCCCGTTGGCTCCAGGAGGGAAGTGGGGGTGCATGGGCCCCAGTCAAGCTACGGCGACTGAGGGCAAGAAGTGCTGTGGTTTGTCCCCTGGTCCAGCTAGGAAGCAGTCTATTGGCTGAGGTACCCAGTCGGGGTGCCAGGTGACCCGTTACATATATATATATATCTACACACTAAACAGTTATTTTATAGTGGAGTGTCTCTTTAACTAAACAAGTTACCCCTCTGTCACATTAATGAACAAAACATAAAGAGGAAACTGCACTCTTATTACGTATTGTTTCTGGTGCACCGAGTCCTGGGACTGGCTAACCCCACACCAATGTTAAACCGTCCAGGCGCTCAGGATCACGTATGCAGCAGTTTTATTAGAAAAACATGAAAGAGAGCTCAGTAGAGATCAAAACATTGCATGTTTTTCTTATTTCACTAAAACTGCTGAATAAGTGATGCTGAGTGCTTGGACTATATTGTTCTTTTTACACCTCTGTCAGAGACAGACGGTCTTTCCCCCGAATACGTACGATGCAGTGGAGGTCTGATGGTAACACCACTGAGCTACTATGAGTTAAACGAACATTAACGTTTTTTCCTGACACTACACTTGTAATAACTCTATTTAGCCCCCTGTCTTGTCTTTATCTGTCATTATCTCTGTATAATAACCTCCTATAATATATACATTATCTCTGTATAATAACCTCCTATAATATATCCATTATCTCTGTATAATAACCTCCTATAATATATCCATTATCTGTATAATAACCTCCCTATAATATATCCATTATCTGTATAATAACCTCCTATAATATATCCATTATCTCTGTATAATAACCTCCTATAATATATCCATTATCTCTGTATAATAACCTCCTATAATATATCCATTATCTCTGTATAATAACCTCCTATAATATATCCATTATCTCTGTATAATAACCTCCTATAATATATCCATTATCTCTGTATAATAACCTCCTATAATATATCCATTATCTCTGTATAATAACCTCCTATAATATATCCATTATCTCTGTATAATAACCTCCCTATAATATATCCATTATCTCTGTATAATAACCTCCTATAATATATCCATTATCTCTGTATAATATCCTCCCTATAATATATCCATTATCTCTGTATAATAACCTCCCTATAATATATCCATTATCTCTGTATAATAACCTCCTATAATATATCCATTATCTCTGTATAATAACCTCCCTATAATATATCCATTATCTCTGTATAATAACCTCCTATAATATATCCATTATCTCTGTATAATAACCTCCCTATAATATATCCATTATCTCTGTATAATAACCTCCTATAATATATCCATTATCTCTGTATAATAACCTCCTATAATATATCCATTATCTCTGTATAATAACCTCCCTATAATATATCCATTATCTCTGTATAATAACCTCCTATAATATATCCATTATCTCTGTATAATATCCTCCCTATAATATATCCATTATCTCTGTATAATAACCTCCTATAATATATCCATTATCTCTGTATAATAACCTCCTATAATATATCCATTATCTCTGTATAATAACCTCCTATAATATATCCATTATCTCTGTATAATAACCTCCTATAATATATCCATTATCTCTGTATAATAACCTCCTATAATATATCCATTATCTCTGTATAATAACCTCCTATAATATATCCATTATCTCTGTATAATAACCTCCTATAATATATACATTATCTCTGTATAATAACCTCCTATAATATATCCATTATCTCTGTATAATAACCTCCTATAATATATCCATTATCTGTATAATAACCTCCCTATAATATATCCATTATCTGTATAATAACCTCCTATAATATATCCATTATCTCTGTATAATAACCTCCTATAATATATCCATTATCTCTGTATAATAACCTCCTATAATATATCCATTATCTCTGTATAATAACCTCCTATAATATATCCATTATCTCTGTATAATAACCTCCTATAATATATCCATTATCTCTGTATAATAACCTCCTATAATATATCCATTATCTCTGTATAATAACCTCCTATAATATATCCATTATCTCTGTATAATAACCTCCCTATAATATATCCATTATCTCTGTATAATAACCTCCTATAATATATCCATTATCTCTGTATAATATCCTCCCTATAATATATCCATTATCTCTGTATAATAACCTCCCTATAATATATCCATTATCTCTGTATAATAACCTCCTATAATATATCCATTATCTCTGTATAATAACCTCCCTATAATATATCCATTATCTCTGTATAATAACCTCCTATAATATATCCATTATCTCTGTATAATAACCTCCCTATAATATATCCATTATCTCTGTATAATAACCTCCTATAATATATCCATTATCTCTGTATAATAACCTCCTATAATATATCCATTATCTCTGTATAATAACCTCCCTATAATATATCCATTATCTCTGTATAATAACCTCCTATAATATATCCATTATCTCTGTATAATATCCTCCCTATAATATATCCATTATCTCTGTATAATAACCTCCTATAATATATCCATTATCTCTGTATAATAACCTCCTATAATATATCCATTATCTCTGTATAATAACCTCCTATAATATATCCATTATCTCTGTATAATAACCTCCCTATAATATATCCATTATCTCTGTATAATAACCTCCTATAATATATCCATTATCTCTGTATAATAACCTCCCTATAATATATCCATTATCTCTGTATGATAACCTCCCTATAATATATCCATTATCTCTGTATAATAACCTCCTATAATATATCCATTATCTCTGTATAATAACCTCCCTATAATATATCCATTATCTCTGTATAATAACCTCCCTATAATATATCCATTATCTCTGTATAATAACCTCCTATAATATATCCACTATCTCTGTATAATAAACTCCTATAATATATCCATTATCTCTGTATAATAACCTCCCTATAATATATCCATTATCTGTATAATAACCTCCTATAATATATCCATTATCTCTGTATAATAACCTCCCTATAATATATCCATTATCTCTGTATAATAACCTCCCTATAATATATCCATTATCTCTGTATAATAACCTCCTATAATATATCCATTATCTCTGTATAATAACCTCCCTATAATATATCCATTATCTCTGTATAATAACCTCCCTATAATATATCCATTATCTCTGTATAATAACCTCCCTATAATATATCCATTATCTCTGTATAATAAACTCCTATAATATATCCATTATCTCTGTATAATAACCTCCCTATAATATATCCATTATCTCTGTATAATAACCTCCCTATAATATATCCATTATCTCTGTATAATAACCTCCCTATAATATATCCATTATCTCTGTATAATAAACTCCTATAATATATCCATTATCTCTGTATAATAACCTCCTATAATATATCCATTATCTCTGTATAATAACCTCCCTATAATATATCCATTATCTCTGTATAATAACCTCCCTATAATATATCCATTATCTCTGTATAATAACCTCCCTATAATATATCCATTATCTCTGTATAATAACCTCCCTATAATATATCCATTATCTCTGTGTAATAACCTCCCTATAATATATCCATTATCTCTGTATAATAACCTCCCTATAATATATCCATTATCTCTGTATAATAAACTCCTTTAATATATCCATTATCTCTGTATAATAACCTCCTATAATATATCCATTATCTCTGTGTAATAACCTCCCTATAATATATCCATTATCTCTGTATAATAACCTCCCTATAATATATCCATTATCTCTGTATAATAACCTCCTATAATATATCCATTATCTCTGTATAATAACCTCCCTATAATATATCCATTATCTCTGTATAATAACCTCCCTATAATATATCCATTATCTCTGTATAATAACCTCCCTATAATATATCCATTATCTCTGTATAATAACCTCCCTATAATATATCCATTATCTCTGTATAATAACCTCCCTATAATATATCCATTATCTCTGTATAATAACCTCCCTATATATATCCATTATCTCTGTATAATAACCTCCCTATAATATATCCATTATCTCTGTATAATAACCTCCCTATAATATATCCATTATCTCTGTATAATAACCTCCCTATAATATATCCATTATCTCTGTATAATAACCTCCCTATAATATATCCATTATCTCTGTATAATAACCTCCCTATAATATATCCATTATCTCTGTATAATAACCTCCTATAATATATCCATTATCTCTGTATAATAACCTCCCTATAATATATACATTATCTCTGTATAATAACCTCCTATAATATATCCATTATCTGTATAATAACCTCCCTATAATATATCCATTATCTGTATAATAACCTCCTATAATATATCCATTATCTGTATAATAACCTTTCTATAATATATCCATTATCTCTGTATAATAACCTCCCTATAATATATCTATTATCTCTGTATAATAACCTCCCTATAATATATCCATTATCTCTGTATAATAACCTCCCTATAATATATCCATTATCTCTGTATAATAACCTCCCTATAATATATCCATTATCTCTGTATAATAACCTCCCTATAATATATCCATTATCTCTGTGTAATAACCTCCCTATAATATATCCATTATCTCTGTATAATAACCTCCCTATAATATATCCATTATCTCTGTGTAATAACCTCCCTATAATATATCCATTATCTCTGTATAATAAACTCCTATAATATATCCATTATCTCTGTATAATAACCTCCCTATATATATCCATTATCTCTGTATAATAACCTCCCTATAATATATCCATTATCTGTATAATAACCTCCCTATAATATATACATTATCTCTGTATAATAACCTCCTATAATATATCCATTATCTCTGTATAATAACCTCTTTATAATATATCCATTATCTCTGTATAATAAGCTCCCTATAATATATCCATTATCTCTGTGTAATAACCTCCCTATAATATATCCATTATCTCTGTATAATAACCTCCCTATAATATATCCATTATCTCTGTGTAATAACCTCCCTATAATATATCCATTATCTCTGTATAATAACCTCCCTATAATATATACATTATCTCTGTATAATAACCTCCTATAATATATCCATTATCTGTATAATAACCTCCCTATAATATATCCATTATCTGTATAATAACCTCCTATAATATATCCATTATCTCTGTATAATAACCTCCCTATAATATATCCATTATCTGTATAATAACCTCCTATAATATATCCATTATCTCTGTATAATAACCTCCCTATAATATATCCATTATCTCTGTATAATAACCTCCCTATAATATATCCATTATCTCTGTATAATAACCTCCCTATAATATATCCATTATCTCTGTATAATAACCTCCTATAATATATCCATTATCTCTGTGTAATAACCTCCCTATAATATATCCATTATCTCTGTATAATAACCTCCCTATAATATATCCATTATCTCTGTATAATAACCTCCTATAATATATCCATTATCTCTGTATAATAACCTCCTATAATATATCCATTATCTCTGTATAATAACCTCCCTATAATATATCCATTATCTCTGTATAATAACCTCCCTATAATATATCCATTATCTCTGTATAATAACCTCCCTATAATATATCCATTATCTGTATAATAACCTCCTATAATATATCCATTATCTGTATAATAACCTCCCTATAATATATCCATTATCTGTATAATAACCTCCCTATAATGTATCCATTATCTCTGTATAATAACCTCCTATAATATATCCATTATCTGTATAATAACCTCCCTATAATATATCCATTATCTCTGTATAATAACCTCCCTATAATATATCCATTATCTCTGTATAATAACCTCCCTATAATATATCCATTATCTCTGTATAATAACCTCCTATAATATATCCATTATCTCTGTATAATAACCTCCCTATAATATATCCATTATCTCTGTATAATAACCTCCCTATAATATATCCATTATCTCTGTATAATAACCTCCTATAATATATCCATTATCTCTGTATAATAACCTCCCTATAATATATCCATTATCTGTATAATAACCTCCTATAATATATCCATTATCTGTATAATAACCTCCCTATAATATATCCATTATCTGTATAATAACCTCCCTATAATATATCCATTATCTCTGTATAATAACCTCCCTATAATATATCCATTATCTGTATAATAACCTCCCTATAATATATCCATTATCTCTGTATAATAACCTCCTATAATATATCCATTATCTCTGTATAATAACCTCCCTATAATATATCCATTATCTCTGTATAATAACCTCCTATAATATATCCATTATCTCTGTATAATAACCTCCTATAATATATCCATTATCTCTGTATAATAACCTCCCTATAATATATACATTATCTCTGTATAATAACCTCCTATAATATATCCATTATCTGTATAATAACCTCCCTATAATATATCCATTATCTGTATAATAACCTCCTATAATATATCCATTATCTCTGTATAATAACCTCCCTATAATATATCCATTATCTCTGTATAATAACCTCCTATAATATATCCATTATCTCTGTATAATAACCTCCTATAATATATCCATTATCTCTGTATAATAACCTCCCTATAATATATACATTATCTCTGTATAATAACCTCCTATAATATATCCATTATCTGTATAATAACCTCCCTATAATATATCCATTATCTCTGTATAATAACCTCCTATAATATATCCATTATCTCTGTATAATAACCTCCTATAATATATACATTATCTCTGTATAATAACCTCCCTATAATATATCCATTATCTCTGTATAATAACCTCCCTATAATATATCCATTATCTCTGTATAATAACCTTCCTATAATATATCCATTATCTCTGTATAATAACCTCCTATAATATATCCATTATCTCTGTATAATAACCTCCTATAATATATCCATTATCTCTGTGTAATAACCTCCCTATAATATATCCATTATCTCTGTATAATAACCTCCCTATAATATATCCATTATCTCTGTATAATAACCTCCTATAATATATCCATTATCTCTGTATAATAACCTCCCTATAATATATCCATTATCTCTGTATAATAACCTCCCTATAATATATCCATTATCTCTGTATAATAACCTCCCTATAATATATCCATTATCTCTGTATAATAACCTCCCTATAATATATCCATTATCTCTGTATAATAACCTCCCTATAATATATCCATTATCTCTGTATAATAACCTCCCTATATATATCCATTATCTCTGTATAATAACCTCCCTATAATATATCCATTATCTCTGTATAATAACCTCCCTATAATATATCCATTATCTCTGTATAATAACCTCCCTATAATATATCCATTATCTCTGTATAATAACCTCCCTATAATATATCCATTATCTCTGTATAATAACCTCCCTATAATATATCCATTATCTCTGTATAATAACCTCCTATAATATATCCATTATCTCTGTATAATAACCTCCCTATAATATATACATTATCTCTGTATAATAACCTCCTATAATATATCCATTATCTGTATAATAACCTCCCTATAATATATCCATTATCTGTATAATAACCTCCTATAATATATCCATTATCTGTATAATAACCTTTCTATAATATATCCATTATCTCTGTATAATAACCTCCCTATAATATATCTATTATCTCTGTATAATAACCTCCCTATAATATATCCATTATCTCTGTATAATAACCTCCCTATAATATATCCATTATCTCTGTATAATAACCTCCCTATAATATATCCATTATCTCTGTATAATAACCTCCCTATAATATATCCATTATCTCTGTGTAATAACCTCCCTATAATATATCCATTATCTCTGTATAATAACCTCCCTATAATATATCCATTATCTCTGTGTAATAACCTCCCTATAATATATCCATTATCTCTGTATAATAAACTCCTATAATATATCCATTATCTCTGTATAATAACCTCCCTATATATATCCATTATCTCTGTATAATAACCTCCCTATAATATATCCATTATCTGTATAATAACCTCCCTATAATATATACATTATCTCTGTATAATAACCTCCTATAATATATCCATTATCTCTGTATAATAACCTCCCTATAATATATCCATTATCTCTGTATAATAAGCTCCCTATAATATATCCATTATCTCTGTGTAATAACCTCCCTATAATATATCCATTATCTCTGTATAATAACCTCCCTATAATATATCCATTATCTCTGTATAATAAACTCCTATAATATATCCATTATCTCTGTATAATAACCTCCTATAATATATCCATTATCTCTGTATAATAACCTCCCTATAATATATACATTATCTCTGTATAATAACCTCCTATAATATATCCATTATCTGTATAATAACCTCCCTATAATATATCCATTATCTGTATAATAACCTCCTATAATATATCCATTATCTCTGTATAATAACCTCCCTATAATATATCCATTATCTGTATAATAACCTCCTATAATATATCCATTATCTCTGTATAATAACCTCCCTATAATATATCCATTATCTCTGTATAATAACCTCCCTATAATATATCCATTATCTCTGTATAATAACCTCCCTATAATATATCCATTATCTCTGTATAATAACCTCCTATAATATATCCATTATCTCTGTGTAATAACCTCCCTATAATATATCCATTATCTCTGTATAATAACCTCCCTATAATATATCCATTATCTCTGTATAATAACCTCCTATAATATATCCATTATCTCTGTATAATAACCTCCTATAATATATCCATTATCTCTGTATAATAACCTCCCTATAATATATCCATTATCTCTGTATAATAACCTCCCTATAATATATCCATTATCTCTGTATAATAACCTCCCTATAATATATCCATTATCTGTATAATAACCTCCTATAATATATCCATTATCTGTATAATAACCTCCCTATAATATATCCATTATCTGTATAATAACCTCCCTATAATATATCCATTATCTCTGTATAATAACCTCCTATAATATATCCATTATCTGTATAATAACCTCCCTATAATATATCCATTATCTCTGTATAATAACCTCCCTATAATATATCCATTATCTCTGTATAATAACCTCCCTATAATGTATCCATTATCTCTGTATAATAACCTCCTATAATATATCCATTATCTCTGTATAATAACCTCCCTATAATATATCCATTATCTCTGTATAATAACCTCCCTATAATATATCCATTATCTCTGTATAATAACCTCCTATAATATATCCATTATCTCTGTATAATAACCTCCCTATAATATATCCATTATCTGTATAATAACCTCCTATAATATATCCATTATCTGTATAATAACCTCCCTATAATATATCCATTATCTGTATAATAACCTCCCTATAATATATCCATTATCTCTGTATAATAACCTCCCTATAATATATCCATTATCTGTATAATAACCTCCCTATAATATATCCATTATCTCTGTATAATAACCTCCTATAATATATCCATTATCTCTGTATAATAACCTCCCTATAATATATCCATTATCTCTGTATAATAACCTCCTATAATATATCCATTATCTCTGTATAATAACCTCCTATAATATATCCATTATCTCTGTATAATAACCTCCCTATAATATATACATTATCTCTGTATAATAACCTCCTATAATATATCCATTATCTGTATAATAACCTCCCTATAATATATCCATTATCTGTATAATAACCTCCTATAATATATCCATTATCTCTGTATAATAACCTCCCTATAATATATCCATTATCTCTGTATAATAACCTCCTATAATATATCCATTATCTCTGTATAATAACCTCCTATAATATATCCATTATCTCTGTATAATAACCTCCCTGTAATATATACATTATCTCTGTATAATAACCTCCTATAATATATCCATTATCTGTATAATAACCTCCCTATAATATATCCATTATCTCTGTATAATAACCTCCTATAATATATCCATTATCTCTGTATAATAACCTCCTATAATATATACATTATCTCTGTATAATAACCTCCCTATAATATATCCATTATCTCTGTATAATAACCTCCCTATAATATATCCATTATCTCTGTATAATAACCTTCCTATAATATATCCATTATCTCTGTATAATAACCTCCTATAATATATCCATTATCTCTGTATAATAACCTCCTATAATATATCCATTATCTCTGTATAATAACCTTCCTATAATATATCCATTATCTCTGTATAATAACCTCCCTATAATATATCCATTATCTCTGTATAATATTATGGTAATATTTCTGCCAGAATCCAACATGGCCGCTGAGGCTTCTTCCTGTCTCCATAGTAACTGGGGCTCAGAACTGTTACGGATTGTGAGCTGTAACTACATCTCCCGTGATGCTCCGGGTGGGGCTGAGCCATTATTCTAGCTGGGCGTGACGTAGACGGATTTGGGGGAGATCTATTTCCTGGTTCTGGAGGTAGGTGTGTGAGAGTCCTATAATAATAATAATAATAATAACCAGCCCTCCCTCCTCCTTCCTATAATAATAATAATAATAACCAGCCCTCCCTTCTCCTTCCTATAATAATAATAATAATAATAACCAGCCCTCCCTTCTCCTTCCTATAATAATAATAATAATAATAATAATAACCAGCCCTCCCTCCTCCTTCCTATAATAATAATAATAATAACCAGCCCTCCCTCCTCCTTCCTATAATAATAATAATAATAATAATAACCTGCCCTCCCTCCTCCTTCCTATAATAATAATAATAATAATAATAACCTGCCCTCCCTCCTCCTTCCTATAATAATAATAATAATAACTTGCCCTCCCTCCTCCTTCCTATAATAATAATAATAATAATAATAATAATAATAACCAGCCCTCCCTCCTCCTTCCTATAATAATAATAATAATAATAATAATAATAATAATAATAACCAGCCCTCCCTCCTCCTTCCTATAATAATAATAATAATAACCAGCCCTCCCTCCTCCTTCCTATAATAATAATAATAATAATAACCAGCCCTCCCTCCTCCTTCCTATAATAATAATAATAATAATAACCAGCCCTCCCTTCTCCTTCCTATAATAATAATAATAATAACCAGCCCTCCCTCCTCCTTCCTATAATAATAATAATAATAATAATAATAACCTGCCCTCCCTTCTCCTTCCTATAATAATAATAATAATAATAACCAGCCCTCCCTCCTCCTTCCTATAATAATAATAATAATAATAACCAGCCCTCCCTCCTCCTTCCTATAATAATAATAATAATAATAATAATAACCTGCCCTCCCTTCTCCTTCCTATAATAATAATAATAATAATAACCAGCCCTCCCTCCTCCTTCCTATAATAATAATAATAATAATAATAATAACCTGCCCTCCCTTCTCCTTCCTATAATAATAATAATAATAATAATAACCAGCCCTCCCTCCTCCTTCCTATAATAATAATAATAATAACCAGCCCTCCCTCCTCCTTCCTATAATAATAATAATAATAATAATAATAATAACCAGCCCTCCCTCCTCCTTCCTATAATAATAATAATAATAATAACCAGCCCTCCCTCCTCCTTCCTATAATAATAATAATAATAATAATAACCAGCCCTCCCTTCTCCTTCCTATAATAATAATAATAATAACCAGCCCTCCCTCCTCCTTCCTATAATAATAATAATAATAACCAGCCCTCCCTCCTCCTTCCTATAATAATAATAATAATAATAATAACCAGCCCTCCCTTCTCCTTCCTATAATAATAATAATAATAACCAGCCCTCCCTCCTCCTTCCTATAATAATAATAATAATAATAACCAGCCCTCCCTTCTCCTTCCTATAATAATAATAATAATAACCAGCCCTCCCTCCTCCTTCCTATAATAATAATAATAATAATAACCAGCCCTCCCTTCTCCTTCCTATAATAATAATAATAATAACCAGCCCTCCCTCCTCCTTCCTATAATAATAATAATAATAACTTGCCCTCCCTCCTCCTTCCTATAATAATAATAATAACCAGCCCTCCCTTCTCCTTCCTATAATAATAATAATAATAATAATAATAACCAGCCCTCCCTCCTCCTTCCTATAATAATAATAATAATAATAACCAGCCCTCCCTCCTCCTTCCTATAATAATAATAATAATAACTTGCCCTCCCTCCTCCTTCCTATAATAATAATAATAATAATAACCAGCCCTCCCTCCTCCTTCCTATAATAATAATAATAATAATAACCAGCCCTCCCTTCTCCTTCCTATAATAATAATAATAATAACCAGCCCTCCCTTCTCCTTCCTATAATAATAATAACTTGCCCTCCCTCCTCCTTCCTATAATAATAATAATAATAATAACCAGCCCTCCCTCCTCCTTCCTATAATAATAATAATAATAATAACCTGCCCTCCCTCCTCCTTCCTATAATAATAATAATAATAATAATAACCAGCCCTCCCTCCTCCTTCCTATAATAATAATAATAATAACCAGCCCTCCCTCCTCCTTCCTATAATAATAATAATAATAACCAGCCCTCCCTCCTCCTTCCTATAATAATAATAATAATAACCAGCCCTCCCTTCTCCTTCCTATAATAATAATAATAATAACCAGCCCTCCCTCCTCCTTCCTATAATAATAATAATAATAATAATAATAATAACCAGCCCTCCCTCCTCCTTCCTATAATAATAATAATAATAATAATAATAATAACCAGCCCTCCCTTCTCCTTCCTATAATAATAATAATAATAACCAGCCCTCCCTCCTCCTTCCTATAATAATAATAATAATAATAATAACCAGCCCTCCCTCCTCCTTCCTATAATAATAATAATAATAACCAGCCCTCCCTCCTCCTTCCTATAATAATAATAATAATAATAACCAGCCCTCCCTCCTCCTTCCTATAATAATAATAATAATAATAACCAGCCCTCCCTTCTCCTTCCTATAATAATAATAATAATAATAATAATAACCAGCCCTCCCTCCTCCTTCCTATAATAATAATAATAATAACCAGCCCTCCCTCCTCCTTCCTATAATAATAATAATAATAATAATAACCAGCCCTCCCTTCTCCTTCCTATAATAATAATAATAATAATAATAATAATAATAATAATAATAATAACCAGCCCTCCCTCCTCCTTCCTATAATAATAATAATAATAACCAGCCCTCCCTTCTCCTTCCTATAATAATAATAATAATAATAATAACCAGCCCTCCCTCCTCCTTCCTATAATAATAATAATAATAACCAGCCCTCCCTCCTCCTTCCTATAATAATAATAATAATAACCAGCCCTCCCTCCTCCTTCCTATAATAATAATAATAATAATAACCAGCCCTCCCTTCTCCTTCCTATAATAATAATAATAATAACCAGCCCTCCCTCCTCCTTCCTATAATAATAATAATAATAATAATAACCAGCCCTCCCTCCTCCTTCCTATAATAATAATAATAATAATAATAATAATAATAACCAGCCCTCCCTCCTCCTTCCTATAATAATAATAATAATAACCAGCCCTCCCTCCTCCTTCCTATAATAATAATAATAATAACCAGCCCTCCCTCCTCCTTCCTATAATAATAATGATAATAATAACCAGCCCTCCCTTCTCCTTCCTATAATAATAATAATAATAATAATAACCAGCCCTCCCTCCTCCTTCCTATAATAATAATAATAATAACCAGCCCTCCCTCCTCCTTCCTATAATAATAATAATAATAACCAGCCCTCCCTCCTCCTTCCTATAATAATAATAATAATAATAATAATAATAACCAGCCCTCCCTTCTCCTTCCTATAATAATAATAATAATAATAATAATAATAATAATAATAACCAGCCCTCCCTCCTCCTTCCTATAATAATAATAATAATAATAATAATAACCAGCCCTCCCTCCTCCTTCCTATAATAATAATAATAATAACCAGCCCTCCCTCCTCCTTCCTATAATAATAATAATAATAATAATAATAACCAGCCCTCCCTCCTCCTTCCTATAATAATAATAATAATAATAATAACCAGCCCTCCCTCCTCCTTCCTATAATAATAATGATAATAATAACCAGCCCTCCCTTCTCCTTCCTATAATAATAATAATAATAATAACCAGCCCTCCCTCCTCCTTCCTATAATAATAATAATAATAACCAGCCCTCCCTCCTCCTTCCTATAATAATAATAATAATAACCAGCCCTCCCTCCTCCTTCCTATAATAATAATAATAATAATAACCAGCCCTCCCTTCTCCTTCCTATAATAATAATAATAATAATAATAATAACCAGCCCTCCCTCCTCCTTCCTATAATAATAATAATAATAACCAGCCCTCCCTCCTCCTTCCTATAATAATAATAATAATAATAATAATAACCAGCCCTCCCTCCTCCTTCCTATAGTAATAATAATAATAATAACCTGCCCTCCCTCCTCCTTCCTATAATAATAATAATAACCAGCCCTCCCTTCTCCTTCCTATAATAATAATAATAATAATAATAATAACCAGCCCTCCCTCCTCCTTCCTATAATAATAATAATAATAATAACCAGCCCTCCCTCCTCCTTCCTATAATAATAATAATAATAATAACCAGCCCTCCCTCCTCCTTCCTATAATAATAATAATAATAACCAGCCCTCCCTCCTCCTTCCTATAATAATAATAATAATAACCAGCCCTCCCTTCTCCTTCCTATAATAATAATAATAATAATAATAACCAGCCCTCCCTCCTCCTTCCTATAATAATAATAATAACCAGCCCTCCCTCCTCCTTCCTATAATAATAATAATAACCAGCCCTCCCTTCTCCTTCCTATAATAATAATAATAATAACCAGCCCTCCCTCCTCCTTCCTATAATAATAATAATAATAATAATAATAACCAGCCCTCCCTCCTCCTTCCTATAGTAATAATAATAATAATAACCTGCCCTCCCTCCTCCTTCCTATAATAATAATAATAACCAGCCCTCCCTTCTCCTTCCTATAATAATAATAATAATAATAATAACCAGCCCTCCCTCCTCCTTCCTATAATAATAATAATAATAACCAGCCCTCCCTCCTCCTTCCTATAATAATAATAATAATAACCAGCCCTCCCTCCTCCTTCCTATAATAATAATAATAATAACCAGCCCTCCCTCCTCCTTCCTATAATAATAATAATAATAATAATAACCAGCCCTCCCTCCTCCTTCCTATAATAATAATAATAATAACCAGCCCTCCCTCCTCCTTCCTATAATAATAATAATAATAATAATAATAATAACCAGCCCTCCCTCCTCCTTCCTATAATAATAATAATAATAATAACCAGCCCTCCCTCCTCCTTCCTATAATAATAATGATAATAATAACCAGCCCTCCCTTCTCCTTCCTATAATAATAATAATAATAATAACCAGCCCTCCCTCCTCCTTCCTATAATAATAATAATAATAACCAGCCCTCCCTCCTCCTTCCTATAATAATAATAATAATAACCAGCCCTCCCTCCTCCTTCCTATAATAATAATAATAACCAGCCCTCCCTTCTCCTTCCTATAATAATAATAATAATAATAATAATAATAATAACCAGCCCTCCCTCCTCCTTCCTATAATAATAATAATAATAACCAGCCCTCCCTCCTCCTTCCTATAATAATAATAATAATAATAATAACCAGCCCTCCCTCCTCCTTCCTATAGTAATAATAATAATAATAACCTGCCCTCCCTCCTCCTTCCTATAATAATAATAATAACCAGCCCTCCCTTCTCCTTCCTATAATAATAATAATAATAATAATAACCAGCCCTCCCTCCTCCTTCCTATAATAATAATAATAATAACCAGCCCTCCCTCCTCCTTCCTATAATAATAATAATAATAACCAGCCCTCCCTCCTCCTTCCTATAATAATAATAATAATAACCAGCCCTCCCTCCTCCTTCCTATAATAATAATAATAATAACCAGCCCTCCCTTCTCCTTCCTATAATAATAATAATAATAATAATAATAACCAGCCCTCCCTCCTCCTTCCTATAATAATAATAATAACCAGCCCTCCCTCCTCCTTCCTATAATAATAATAATAACCAGCCCTCCCTTCTCCTTCCTATAATAATAATAATAATAACCAGCCCTCCCTCCTCCTTCCTATAATAATAATAATAATAATAATAATAATAATAACCAGCCCTCCCTCCTCCTTCCTATAGTAATAATAATAATAATAACCTGCCCTCCCTCCTCCTTCCTATAATAATAATAATAACCAGCCCTCCCTTCTCCTTCCTATAATAATAATAATAATAATAATAATAACCAGCCCTCCCTCCTCCTTCCTTTAATAATAATAATAATAATAACCAGCCCTCCCTCCTCCTTCCTATAATAATAATAATAATAACCAGCCCTCCCTCCTCCTTCCTATAATAATAATAATAATAACCAGCCCTCCCTCCTCCTTCCTATAATAATAATAATAATAACCAGCCCTCCCTTCTCCTTCCTATAATAATAATAATAATAATAACCAGCCCTCCCTCCTCCTTCCTATAATAATAATAATAATAACCAGCCCTCCCTCCTCCTTCCTATAATAATAATAATAACCAGCCCTCCCTTCTCCTTCCTATAATAATAATAATAATAATAACCAGCCCTCCCTCCTCCTTCCTATAATAATAATAATAATAACCAGCCCTCCCTCCTCCTTCCTATAATAATAATAATAACCAGCCCTCCCTCCTCCTTCCTATAATAATAATAATAATAATAATAATAATAACCAGCCCTCCCTCCTCCTTCCTATAATAATAATAATAATAATAATAACCAGCCCTCCCTCCTCCTTCCTATAATAATAATAATAATAACTTGCCCTCCCTCCTCCTTCCTATAATAATAATAATAATAATAATAATAACCAGCCCTCCCTCCTCCTTCCTATAATAATAATAATAATAATAATAATAACCAGCCCTCCCTTCTCCTTCCTATAATAATAATAATAATAACCAGCCCTCCCTCCTCCTTCCTATAATAATAATAATAATAATAATAATAATAATAACCAGCCCTCCCTCCTCATTCCTATAATAATAATAATAATAATAATAATAATAACCAGCCCTCCCTTCTCCTTCCTATAATAATAATAATAATAATAACCAGCCCTCCCTCCTCCTTCCTATAATAATAATAATAACCAGCCCTCCCTTCTCCTTCCTATAATAATAATAATAATAATAACCAGCCCTCCCTCCTCCTTCCTATAATAATAATAATAATAATAATAACCAGCCCTCCCTCCTCCTTCCTATAATAATAATAATAATAATAACCAGCCCTCCCTCCTCCTTCCTATAATAATAATAATAATAACCAGCCCTCCTTCCTATAATAATAATAATAATAATAATAATAATAATAATAACCAGCCCTCCCTCCTCCTTCCTATAATAATAATAATAATAACCAGCCCTCCCTCCTCCTTCCTATAATAATAAATAATAATAATAACCTGCCCTCCCTCCTCCTTCCTATAATAATAATAATAATAACCAGCCCTCCCTCCTCCTTCCTATAATAATAATAATAATAACCAGCCCTCCCTTCTCCTTCCTATAATAATAATAATAATAATAACCAGCCCTCCCTCCTCCTTCCTATAATAATAATAATAATAATAACCAGCCCTCCCTTCTCCTTCCTATAATAATAATAATAATAATAATAACCAGCCCTCCCTCCTCCTTCCTATAATAATAATAATAATAATAATAATAATAATAATAACCAGCCCTCCCTTCTCCTTCCTATAATAATAATAATAATAATAATAACCAGCCCTCCCTCCTCCTTCCTATAATAATAAATAATAATAATAACCTGCCCTCCCTCCTCCTTCCTATAATAATAATAATAATAATAACCAGCCCTCCCTCCTCCTTCCTATAATAATAATAATAATAACCAGCCCTCCCTTCTCCTTCCTATAATAATAATAATAATAATAACCAGCCCTCCCTCCTCCTTCCTATAATAATAATAATAATAATAACCAGCCCTCCCTTCTCCTTCCTATAATAATAATAATAATAATAATAATAATAATAATAATAACCAGCCCTCCCGCCTCCTTCCTATAATAATAATAATAACCAGCCCTCCCTTCTCCTTCCTATAATAATAATAATAATAACCAGCCCTCCCTCCTCCTTCCTATAATAATAATAATAATAATAACCAGCCCTCCCTCCTCCTTCCTATAATAATAATAACAATAACCAGCCCTCCCTCCTCCTTCCTATAATAATAATAATAATAATAATAATAACCAGCCCTCCCTTCTCCTTCCTATAATAATAATAATAATAATAACCAGCCCTCCCTCCTCCTTCCTATAATAATAATAATAATAATAATAACCAGCCCTCCCTCCTCCTTCCTATAATAATAATAATAATAATAATAATAATAATAATAACCAGCCCTCCCTCCTCCTTCCTATAATAATAATAATAATAATAACCAGCCCTCCCTCCTCCTTCCTATAATAATAATAATAATAATAATAATAATAATAATAATAATAATAACCAGCCCTCCCTCCTCCTTCCTATAATAATAATAATAATAATAATAACCAGCCCTCCCTCCTCCTTCCTATAATAATAATAATAATAATAATAATAACCAGCCCTCCCTCCTCCTTCCTATAATAATAATAATAATAATAATAATAATAATAACCAGCCCTCCCTCCTCCTTCCTATAATAATAATAATAATAATAATAATAACCAGCCCTCCCTTCTCCTTCCTATAATAATAATAATAATAATAACCAGCCCTCCCTTCTCCTTCCTATAATAATAATAATAATAATAATAATAACCAGCCCTCCCTCCTCCTTCCTATAATAATAATAATAATAACCAGCCCTCCCTCCTCCTTCCTATAATAATAATAATAATAACCAGCCCTCCCTCCTCCTTCCTATAATAATAATAATAATAACCAGCCCTCCCTCCTCCTTCCTATAATAATAATAATAATAACCAGCCCTCCCTCCTCCTTCCTATAATAATAATAATAATAATAATAATAACCAGCCCTCCCTCCTCCTTCCTATAATAATAATAATAATAACTTGCCCTCCCTCCTCCTTCCTATAATAATAATAATAATAATAACCAGCCCTCCCTCCTCCTTCCTATAATAATAATAATAATAATAACCAGCCCTCCCTCCTCCTTCCTATAATAATAATAATAATAATAATAACCAGCCCTCCCTTCTCCTTCCTATAATAATAATAATAATAATAATAATAATAACCAGCCCTCCCTTCTCCTTCCTATAATAATAATAATAATAATAATAACCAGCCCTCCCTCCTCCTTCCTATAATAATAATAATAATAACCAGCCCTCCCTCCTCCTTCCTATAATAATAATAATAATAACCAGCCCTCCCTCCTCCTTCCTATAATAATAATAATAATAATAATAACCAGCCCTCCCTTCTCCTTCCTATAATAATAATAATAATAACCAGCCCTCCCTCCTCCTTCCTATAATAATAATAATAATAACCAGCCCTCCCTCCTCCTTCCTATAATAATAATAATAATAATAACCAGCCCTCCCTTCTCCTTCCTATAATAATAATAATAATAATAATAATAATAACCAGACCTCCCTCCTCCTTCCTATAATAATAATAATAATAACCAGCCCTCCCTCCTCCTTCCTATAATAATAATAATAATAATAATAATAACCAGCCCTCCCTTCTCCTTCCTATAATAATAATAATAATAATAACCAGCCCTCCCTCCTCCTTCCTATAATAATAATAATAATAATAACCAGCCCTCCCTCCTCCTTCCTATAATAATAATAATAATAATAACCTGCCCTCCCTCCTCCTTCCTATAATAATAATAATAACCAGCCCTCCCTTCTCCTTCCTATAATAATAATAATAATAATAATAACCAGCCCTCCCTCCTCCTTCCTATAATAATAATAATAATAACCAGCCCTCCCTCCTCCTTCCTATAATAATAATAATAATAATAATAACCAGCCCTCCCTCCTCCTTCCTATAATAATAATAATAATAATAATAACAATAACCAGCCCTCCCTTCTCCTTCCTATAATAATAATAATAATAATAATAACCAGCCCTCCCTTCTCCTTCCTATAATAATAATAATAATAATAATAACCAGCCCTCCCTCCTTCCTATAATAATAATAATAATAACCAGCCCTCCCTCCTCCTTCCTATAATAATAATAATAATAATAATAATAATAATAATAACCAGCCCTCCCTCCTCCTTCCTATAATAATAATAATAATAACTTGCCCTCCCTCCTCCTTCCTATAATAATAATAATAATAATAATAATAATAATAACCAGCCCTCCCTCCTCCTTCCTATAATAATAATAATAATAATAATAATAATAATAATAACCAGCCCTCCCTTCTCCTTCCTATAATAATAATAATAATAACCAGCCCTCCCTCCTCCTTCCTATAATAATAATAATAATAACCAGCCCTCCCTCCTCCTTCCTATAATAATAATAATAATAATAATAACCAGCCCTCCCTTCTCCTTCCTATAATAATAATAATAATAATAATAACCAGCCCTCCCTCCTCCTTCCTATAATAATAATAATAACCAGCCCTCCCTTCTCCTTCCTATAATAATAATAATAATAATAATAACCAGCCCTCCCTCCTCCTTCCTATAATAATAAATAATAATAATAACCTGCCCTCCCTCCTCCTTCCTATAATAATAATAATAATAATAATAACCAGCCCTCCCTCCTCCTTCCTATAATAATAATAATAATAACCAGCCCTCCCTCCTCCTTCCTATAATAATAATAATAATAACCAGCCCTCCTTCCTATAATAATAATAATAATAATAATAATAACCAGCCCTCCCTCCTCCTTCCTATAATAATAATAATAATAACCAGCCCTCCCTCCTCCTTCCTATAATAATAAATAATAATAATAACCTGCCCTCCCTCCTCCTTCCTATAATAATAATAATAATAACCAGCCCTCCCTCCTCCTTCCTATAATAATAATAATAATAATAATAACCAGCCCTCCCTTCTCCTTCCTATAATAATAATAATAATAATAATAACCAGCCCTCCCTCCTCCTTCCTATAATAATAATAATAATAATAACCAGCCCTCCCTCCTCCTTCCTATAATAATAATAATAATAATAACCAGCCCTCCCTTCTCCTTCCTATAATAATAATAATAATAATAATAATAATAACCAGCCCTCCCTTCTCCTTCCTATAATAATAATAATAATAATAATAACCAGCCCTCCCTTCTCCTTCCTATAATAATAATAATAATAATAATAATAACCAGCCCTCCCTTCTCCTTCCTATAATAATAATAATAATAATAACCAGCCCTCCCTTCCCCTTCCTATAATAATAATAATAATAACCAGCCCTCCCTTCTCCTTCCTATAATAATAATAATAATAATAACCAGCCCTCCCTTCTCCTTCCTATAATAATAATAATAATAATAACCAGCCCTCCCTCCTCCTTCCTATAATAATAATAATAACCAGCCCTCCCGCCTCCTTCCTATAATAATAATAATAACCAGCCCTCCCGCCTCCTTCCTATAATAATAATAATAGCCAGCCCTCCCGCCTCCTTCCTATAATAATAATAATAATAACCTGCCCTCCCTCCTCCTTCCTATAATAATAATAACCAGCCCTCCCTTCTCCTTCCTATAATAATAATAATAATAATAATAACCAGCCCTCCCTTCTCCTTCCTATAATAATAATAATAATAATAATAACCAGCCCTCCCTTCTCCTTCCTATAATAATATTTTTTATTTTTTTTCACTTCTTTATTTTTATTGTGCATGGGATTACAACGGCTTCCACAAGCGCAGTAGTATTTGAACATAGATAAGTTATGCGTTAAACTTGCACATTTTTACATTTAGTAGTTTATATAGTTGGATTGTGGTAAAGAATCACTGGTTGGAGATTCGCATTTTGTTTATAGCTCATAAATGTTAGTCAGGTATGCCTAGGTTGAGTAGGTGTATAATATTGGTTAGTCTGTGAAGGTCTAGGCGGATGCTGAGGGGGTTTAAGCCGTTTATTGGCTTACGTTTGGTTGGTGGAGGCTGAGGGACCCCTATAGAAGTGCTACATAGTAGTTCCATGGGTAGCATGGGTCGTTCCTTGGGGGTTTGGAGACGTTGTGCGTGTGGATTCGCTATGTGTAGGGCGTTACGTCTGACTGAGCAGTCTCCGTACGCAGCCGATTTTCAGGGAGAGTGATAGCAGTGTAGCTTATTGTGTGACAGGTGGGTTGGTAAGTACCGTACCTGTTGGCTAGCATAGACCCTGCCGTGTATGAGTGGGGCGGGGGGAGTGTGGGTGTGTGGGTCCCCCTGAGTGGTTCGCCCTCATCTGAGAGGGATGTTAGTGGGGGGTTGTGGGGGGTGGGTGCCATCTCGGTTCTTTATATTTTTGGGGTGTTTGTAGTTCGCTGTAGTGCGCCTTAAAGGCATATACATGAAATGAAATTGTTAAAATGTAAACACATTATAAAACATATTATAAGATACATTGTGAGGCGTTGAGCTCTGCGCGGGTTTTCGGGCCGCCTTGTCTATTTGTTTTAGCATGATACATGCTTAGTCCTGCCAGGGTTCCGATTCCTCGGATGTGGTGGCTCTTTTTGTGAACGGGGTTGTGGTCGCTGGGTCCCAGGTGTTGGGTGGCTTGTCTCGTGGTGCACTTATGGTCTGGTCTTCTATGCCTAATGATGCAAGGAAGGTGGGTATATCTGCCCCAGATTCTAGTGTGCGAACAGTCCTGTTGTGTGTAGCTAACAGGGTTCCAGAGGGTCCCATCGGTATGTTACTCCCACGGTCCTGAGTTGGGAGGTAACCGGTGCTAGTGATTTGCGCCATAGCAGTGTGGCTCGCGGAGTATGACGTCCCACACTTGGCCAGGTTTTGCCGTGGGCGAGCCTGGTATTCTGTGTGCTCTGTCAATGGATAGTTTCATGGCCGTTGGGTGGGATAGAATGGTCGCTAGCAGTCGTCTGATGTAATGTGGTAGCTCGTCTGCTGTGATGTTAGCTGGGACACCCCTTATCTTGATGTAATTGCGGCGTTGTCTGTCTTCAAAGGCCATCATCCTGAGTGATAGTGCTGATTGATGGACTTGTAGTTGGGTGACTGTGTCTTTAATTGTGGTCATTTCAGAAGTAATGTTGCTGATATTGGTTTCTGTTTGTGTCACCCTGCCTGTGACTGCCTGTATGTCTGATCTGACCCGCTGGATGTCTGCCAGCAGTGCTTTTAAATCTGCCTTGGTGGTCGGGGCAGTGTCATCATAGGGCTCTGGGGGTGAAGCCTGACCTGTCTGAGGGTCCTGTATGGCCCTTACCTCATTGCTTGTCCCTGTGGCCTCCAGGTGTGAGGGTTGCTGCGCATCCGTGGAGGGAGTTTTGACTGGTGCCGGTCTTTGCAGCATGGAGCCGATGTCTCTGCACTCTGCTGCCGTATTCGTTTTTTGGGACCGACGTCCCATTGCTGTCATCAGGGTTTGTCGTGGGGGCGAGGTGTCCAGTCTGTATTTCTGCTTGCATCACTTAGAAATTCCCCATTCACAGACTGATACTGGTATCTCGTCACCACCATCTTGTCCTGTACCACCTCCTTTGGCAATGTCCTAATCCCCATTATGTATGCCCAGTATGTTACTACACTGTTAGCGAAACCTCCTCTGTTCATCGTTTCCTCTTCCTTAGGTCCCAGGATAAGGAAAAATCAGCCTTCAGGCATTGCTAGTTAAACTAGATAATGAGACACAGTATATTTCTGATTATATATGGTTTTCCCTAATTCTATACATGTATATTTTTATAGATCTCATTTTGGAAGAAACATTCCCAGAAGACAACAGATTTATTTCAGGTTATTGGGGAATGGGTCACGTTTGTCCAAACTGCTTTCATTCCGGATCCTGTTCCTAGTGGTTATCATATCTGTCTTGGTTCAGTTGGATGTATAATGGAAAATAACAATTGTGCACAGAGTATTATACCTCCAAATTCTTTGGCCTCGAATGACAAAGAATGTCATTCCCACAATGAAGACAATCGCTTGGAATCCTTTTTTCACAGAAAAAAAGCTGTCAATGTACTTGAATATTCAGTGGTAATGGCCGGAGAAGATGATACAACCCCCAGTACTTATAGCACTGCGCTTGTAACGAATTGTAGCTCAGATCAAAATGATGAAATTATTAGTAATGAATTAATGGATACAGATGTACAAAGAACTCCATTGTTACAGAGTTCGTATGATTACAGCAATAACCTGGGGGAGTTGGATAATGTCAATAGACAAACAAGTCATCAGAAAGGATACAGAGAAGGTAAAAGCTTCATCTGCTCTGAATGTGGAATGTGTTTTGATAGACATTCAAACCTTCTTCGCCATGAACCGGTTCACACCGGTGAACGTCCTTTTGTTTGTATGGAGTGCAACAAGTCTTATACACAGAAAGCAGATTTGACTAGACATCAGAAGAGCCACACAGCTCTGAAAACCTACCCGTGTCGGGATTGTGGCTATCATTTTGATCACAAGGCTCAGCTTGTGATACATAGAAAAGCCCATAGAGGAAGAACGCAGTTCGCTTGCGCGGTCTGCGGAAAATGTTTCATTAAGCACTCCAACCTTCTTCTCCACCAGAAAGTTCACATGGAGCCAAAACCAGAACCAAAGCTTCTTGAATGTTTGTTATGTGATGAAAAGTTCATACACAAACGTGATCTTGCAAAACACAGAAGAGTTCACACTGGGGAAAAGTTCTTGTGCTTTAAATGTGGAGTACGTTTTTCTTGTATTTCAAGTCTTCATAGACATCAGAAGATTCACAAAAAGGATACAGCGACAGATTAATAAGACATCTTTACTTGTTATTTCTGATGTTTAAAGGAACACTATAGCACTAGGACCACAAAACTGTATTCCTGACGCTATCGTGTTCTTCTCTTTATATTCAGGGGCTCCCTTAACTTAAATACAAATTGGGGAAATTGGTATTACCATGGTTCCAGCTTCCAGATCCGTTACCTGTAACAACTTATCCTGCCTACGGCACCGTCTCACCCACATATCTAACAGTCCATTCCTGGTAGTGCAGTCAACTAGGTAGGCCACCACTAGAAATGTATTTATCCATGCAATGTAATCGTTGCAGTATCTACTAAACGGCAATGCTTTACATTGTGGGGTTAAAACTAAAGAACCACTGCACTCACTTAAAGTTGTCTGGGTGCCTTTTGTGGTCTTTTAGCGTGTGTAGATGTACATCTCATGTACGCATTCCACAAATTCTAAGAGTGCATTTACCCAACCTCAAAAACATAGAGTTGGATCCAAAGTACTTTTTTTCCCTTTTATTAAAGTACCAGTTTAGGCTCTTGTAGTACTCTACAGTATTGCAGTGGTAATTGTGTAAGTAGTACCCTGCACTGCTTTATGCTGAGGGTGGCTTATAACCGGAGTGATTTGTGGGAAACCATGGTACGATTGCTCTGAGCTTAGGAGACCCAATCACCCTGTGTGGCAGGGGACAACCTCCTTCTGGACTGGAAATTATGGAGTCATACATTTAAAAAATACCATAGAACAGAATTAGAAGCTCTGGATAGATGGAGTCTTCCAGCTGCTTATATCTACTGGGAAAGTGCAGGATCTTGAAGAACTCGAGATTACAATACGTATTGAGTTTGTTACTTTGTTATATGCTTTCTGCATATTTTCACTCCTTAGAGTGGCACTGTCTATTTTATGGTAATGATATATCATAATAGCACATCAACGCAAACTTAGTTAGTTGTTACTACTGCTTTCACTTCAATTGAATAAAGTTTTATTATATTGGGGTTAGTATTGAAAACAAGGCTGCGTTTGCATAACCATGATCCGTTGCAAATTCCAAATGTCCCATGATACCCTTCTCTTGACCTGTGACACGCAGGGAATCATAGGAAAATCTCGGTAGTGTCTGAAAGTGTAACAGACGTGAATGTTTTATATCTGCTTGTCCTGCACACACCACCCTACATCGTGCTTCAATAGCATTTACTTTAGAAACGGGACGAGGAACTGTCTTGTCAGAAGAACAGTAACAAGTTATCTTTAAATAGATTTTCAAACTCGAAGAGCCAATTAATGGGCTGTATTCAGATACTGGTTAATGTAATTAACAAAATATAACAATATGAACGCATATTTAAGCTCTGCGTTAAGAGCATTAGGTAATCGTTCCCACTGCTTTGTGGGTTAACTCACTATGTATTCTATTCCATGACACCCAACACACTATGTAAAACAATATATATATTTCTTGTTTTGTGTTAACCTCTTTTTTGTGAGCACTTACACAAACTCAAAATTAAACCAACGGAGCTTCCCTATGAATGGGCTCCACTGGGCACTGTGGGAAACCCTTCCTTACCATGTTATTGTATCTGTGTGAACTTGTCTGTCTAATGAGAGAGATGCAATAAATGTCTCTAATCAGTGCGTTCAGGACGCAGCACTTCCTCTGGGGCAGTAAATGTCTGGACTGTACTTACCGTATGTTCGTTTTGAAGTTTTATTTTTCAGTTGTGCTCTTTGATAGTTTTAGGAGGACATAACGTGAAGTTAAAGTTAGGAATATTTAGAAACCGCACGCAATCATTTCTGACTTTAGTAGCATGTGCGTGGCGTAGCATAGCAGCAGATGTGGCGGAACGTAATAATTCTCTATGTATGCAGCATTGTTGTTTAACACAGAAGTTCACCCCCATCTGGCACTTACTAAGACAACACTCTAATAAAGTTATAAAGTTTAAAGAAGAAAAGGAACTTGTGAATCACCAGGAATGTGGTCAAATTATGGGATAATAAATATGAATTTGTAAAAAGCCAAAAACCGAGATACAATTTTCACTTCTCCTGAATGTGGAAGGCGCATTGAATCGTAAGATATTATTATGCACCAACAAGTTCACTTTATATTTTCACCTTGTAAGGTAAATCGTACACACATAATTTACATGTTGCCAAACCTCATAATAGTCACACAGTTGTATAAAAAAAGAAGATAAAAACTGCACATAATGTGGGCTCACGTATCTAAGGCAAAGCATGTTCTTTGTAGAATTTTGAAGATTTAATGAACTGAACTAAAGCCCCAACAGACAGAAACTAGTCAGGTGTAAAGATATAGAATAAATTACAGCATGTATGAATGGATGGTCTGACGCAGTGCTTATAGTGAGGAGAAAATATTGAGCCTGCAAGTGGGTGGAAAGTCAGGGATAACCAAGCTCACGGTAGAGAGAAAAAAGAATACGCATAACGCCAATCTGGATCAAGGGGTACCAGAATTCTGGGTTAAAAAATGAACTAGGTAAATTAGTAAGAGGTGGACAATCCAGATGACCATTTAATGTATGCATAGTAAATATAATATTCTACAGACTCCAAGCTCTACAACCAACCATATAGGCCTCAATTTCCTTTCATACTGCCACCATGGCCACAGTCTTGTAAAAGCCCGGCCGGTCAGCCCAGTCTTAGGCCCAGGGTGGCCCCGGGATATTGTGTACTGCACTCCGGGGTTACTCCCATGAGTGTTGCCAAGGGTTACCATGGCAACGTGCCACTGGAAGGAGTGGTCTGCATGGGCCAAAGGAGCAGACCACAAGTTGCAGCCACTGGTGCATCCAAACACCCACCTATTCATAGTCACCATCCAATAGTTTGCGTGTATGTGTGTGTATGTGTGTGTATATATATATATGGGGGGGAGCATTCTGCTCTCCAGGTGTCCACACACAGATTCCCAGGTCATTCTAGTGGATCTTCTTTGGAAGGAACAGAGATATCATATTCATCGGACCCCCAGCATCTACCTGTAATGAGTTATTTCCCGTAGCAGTTCTCGATTCGGTGGTGGACATTACGTGGATGCTACGAAGAATCTGCAGAATAGTTTTTGGTGTTAATGATAATAAATTTAAAACATCATTTTACATATGGAGAATGGCTTGCCAAGTTGATAATTAGTAGAAAATGTAGGTCCCTGACAAAAAGAGGTTTAATAAATAGTGAGCAAACCCTTTGAGAATCACTACTTGACAACAGTATCTTTGTCATCAGCTGATTTCTGTAGTCGGTTTGTAAGACGTGCAATGTGTATATTTTACCAGTAGATGTCACCAAAGCGCGACAGATGTTTCTCCAGTTCATATTTCATGCCTCTGTGCATTTTCAGTTTAACCCCTTAAGGACCAAGCTTCTGGAATAAAAGGGAATCATGACGAGTCACACATGTTATGTGTCCTTAAGGGGTTAAAGGGGCACGCTGAGCACCAGGACCACTGCAGTTTAATGTGGGGTACTGTTGGGGACCTGCAATACTTGCAAAAAAAAACACTAGAACAAACTGGAGTATTCAGCTTGGAGATAGTGAGAACCGGGCGGACTGGTTACTCAGAAATATAATAACTCACTTTGTTTTGTGAAGGAGGTTTTGGGGAGGTAAGGATTTTCTTGTTTTTGTTTTGCAGAAGTGACAGATGGGTGACAGTGAGTATGAATAATTGGTCACGCTTATGTCCACTGAAGAGCCATAGAGGCAGCTGTGCAACAGGGAGGGCTGCAGCTAAGGTTCTCATCTTCAGAGTCTATGAGTCGATGCCTGGGGCAGTATGGGATGCACTGGACTGAGCTGTCCTGTGAGGTCATCATCGTCATTGTTATCTGTTGATGTGGGGGAACTTCTCCATGGGCGACTTGGTGGTAAAAGTTGGACCACTGCAGGTGAAGTTTCCTGGGATGCTCCTGGTCTGGTCCAACATTATGACCAGACATGCTTGGAGGTTTATAACTTGCAAAAGGCAGGCTTCAGGGTGAAGTCGAGGCTTATCCAAGATGTCTCCAAGGCAGACCAAGAGGCTGGCAGTGGTGTCATTTTCCAGGATAATATCATAGGCTTTTTCCTAGGGAATATGTAGGACGTCCTGGTGCCCCTATAACTGTCCAGAAGGTTTGTTTTCTAATTCTTTCTGAAGGTGGCAAAGGTTCTTGTACTTTTATTTGGTGGTGAAGGCTGGGGGAGGGGTGTGTGTGTGTGCTGGATGATGTGTGTGGGTGGGTGTGTGTGTGTGTGTGTGTGTGCTGGATGATGTGTGTGGGTGTGTGTGTGTGTGTGTGCTGGATGATGTGTGTGGGTGTGTGTGTGTGTGTGCTGGATGATGTGTGTGGGTGTGTGTGTGTGTGTGCTGGATGATGTGTGTGTGTGTGTGTGTGTGCTTTCTGCAATCATTCGCACACAGCTGGACTATATAAAGCCACCTTTCGCGACTGGCTGAAGGGAGTTCGGGAAGGCGCAAAAGTGGCTTTTAAAATGAGCACAGATGAAGATTGTCTCTGCCACAGCTGGAAGCCCCTGAGGAAGGACGACACGCGTCTGGGAGACACAAACAGTGAACTGTTTTTGGACTTATATTTGAATTTTATTTTCATTATTGTTACCAGTTTATTTTGTTTTTTCCCTATTTATTTATTGTTCACACATTGTTCCAGTATCAGAGGGATCCTATCTATTATCCAGGGCCCAAAGACGCTTTGTTATTATGTGCAATAATTCTATATCCATCTTGTAAGTGCATTACTAATAAAAAGTGTTTCATTTATTTTATAAATTGGGGCACTATGTATGTGTCCCTCTTTCTCTCTCCTATTTGAAAGGATAAAAGAGAAGATTAGACAGACAGACAGACACCTTTACGTTCCTACAATCAAATTGATTCTAGTGAGTGCAATATTACCACCAGCGCTATATCTAGTTTTATAGTACTACACTATTGTGTTTTCTTTTATAGATTGTATTTTATGTAATACTTAAATGCACCGTTTGCAATTATTGTAGCAACAAATGCAAAAAATTGTAAAAAGCACTAGAATTAGGAAAATAAACAATTTTAAAACTCACTGCTACACACTTTAGTGCGCCTCCCCCTGTTTTCAATCACGCACCAGAAACAAAGATAAAATAGTGTCAAATGAGGAGGGCGTTAAAGCTAAAATAAACCCAGTAGGTTATTATGAGTGCAAACACCAGTTAAATATAGTAAATACGTATGAATACAGCAAGCATGGCTCTTAAAGAGTAACTATAGTGCTAGGAATATAAAGCTAGTACTATAGTGCCATCTGCCCCCCCAACTTGCTCGCGCCCCCTCCTGCCCACCCGCTGGCATGTAAAGGGTTAAAATTTCAGCCCTGATGTCTCTCGGCGTGGGATCAGGCTCCGCCTTTGCTCCTCATTGGCCGATGTCCGTCATCGGACCTAATGCGCATGCGTGGCGAGCACTGTGAACGAATTAGGACTTCCCAATTGGAAAGCATTGAATCATTGCTTTCCTCTGGGGGGGGTTCTGATGCTGGATGTCCTCATGTAAAGGGTGAAGACATCCAGCGTCATTGAGTGGACCTGAAGTAATCCTAGGGACCCGGAAGCACCTCTAGTGGTTGTCTGGAAATACAATGAATGTATAGGAATTTTCTGTTTTATTTCCACGTTCTAACAGATCATTATTTAGTGGCTCTCTTCTAAATGGAAACCCAGCTATCACCATGCCAGTAAGTGTTCCTGGACAAGACACTGAATGATATAAATCCACCTACCTCAAATCCTCATAGATTTGTAGATTATTTCACCTAAAATATCCCTTTTAACAATAATAGATGGACTTTGTAGCAGACCACTGATAACCCGACCTGTTACCTCCGCTAATACCTTCCTTCAACCACTCGGGAACCCTTAAAACAAGCCGTCAACCATTTCCCCACAGTAACTAGACGAGACACAGCTCTGGGAGTACAACTCTATTTTATTACACCACACACGGCTTTTATACATAACCCCTTGCAAGGGGTCTTCTACACAAACACACAGGGGTTTCTATCCCAGGATCCTCTGTACCTGGGAGCCAAGGCGTTGGAAAAGGGACATAGTCTCTTTGTCTCCCAGGCACAGAAAAGCCCGCCAAAATAGCCAGTGCCCCAAAAGTGTCCCCACCAACCACAGGAACCCCACACCAAGTCCATTTCCCCGACCTGTCTCCATTCGTGAGCTTCCTGTGCGGAAACCATGCAAGGCAAGCGTCTGCTTTAGGGATACGAATGTTCCCCCTGGTTGGCGTTCGTCTATACGATTGGCGGCCACCCAGGGGAGCACTCATTAATTGCTTCCATTGCGGTTTCGCACTTATGTTATTGGTGCGAACGTTCTAATTAATTGGTGTGAACATTCTAATGAGGCACCGGGGTGGTCCCCGTTCGGGAGACGAATGGGTTCGGTTCGTATAACCGCTCCCGAACAGGGAAACAGAGCCCAGTACACGAAATACCCGGGGAAACACACAGTACAAGGGGAAACACATGAATAAGCAGTGGGCGCATGTGGGTATGGCACTCAGTGATGGCGTTCCGTCACAGACTTCACGACTGTAATCTATTTATTTCATGTGCGCAATCTTTAAGCATTATTTGACTTTAGGAATATTACCACCAGGGACTTGCCCTCTGCACTATCCCCACCAGTTCTCGTGTTTCGTTTGCCAGCCGCCACTTACGTTAACCCTCACTCTGCTAAGAGATTTATTTTTCATTCGTTCTAAAGTCATTGTCAAATGACTTGCACAAAATGTTATTTTAATAATCTAATTACAGAATGCCAGAACAGATTGACGCCCAGAGTACGAATATCTGAAATGCCGCGACCCAGGAATGCAGAAACTATCACAGATCCAGTTTTAAAAATGTTGTAGAAAAATGCTAAACATTTAAACAATAGGTTAACCAATTGTGAGCCTGAAATAAAGAATCCAGGGCAAGAAAAAACCCAACATAATTTCTCTTGAATTATTAATCACGCAATATTTACTCTTTACTCAAGTATTTTTGTTTGTCTTTTTTTTTTGTCAAGGACAAATATTGAAAAAGTGAATTATGGTTTTAACCCCTTAAGGACACGTGACATGTCATGATTCCCTTTTATTCCAGAAGTTTGGTCCTTAAGGGGTTAAAGGGACAGTCTAACCACAACAACTTCAGATTAAAACCAATTAATTAAAGTATAGATCATTCCCCATGCAGTTTCACTGCTAATTCCTCTGCCATTAAGGGGTTAAATCACTTTGTTTATGCAGCCTTAGTTACACCTCCCTAAAAAATAGCAGCACAGATTTCCAAGGTGATAATAACATTCAGGAAATATTTAAAGATCTCTCTCTTTCATCACAAAAAGCATTCCATGCACGGCGCTTATTAAACACGGCATCCGTTTATTATCCCACATACGGGTATTTATTGATTTATTATCCCACATACGGGTATTTATTGATTTATTATCCCACATACGGGTATTTATTGATTTATTATCCCACATACGGGTATTTATTTATTATCCCACATACGGGTATTTATTGATTGATTATCCCACATACGGGTATTTATTGATTGATTATCCCACATACGGGTATTTATTGATTTATTATCCCACATACGGGTATTTATTTATTATCCCACATACGGGTATTTATTGATTTATTATCCCACATACGGGTATTTATTTATTATCCCACATACGGGTATTTATTGATTGATTATCCCATATAAGGGTATTTATTTATTATCCCACATACGGGTATTTATTGATTTATTATCCCATATACGGGTATTTATTGATTGATTATCCCATATACGGGTATTTATTGATTGATTATCCCACATACGGGTATTTATTGATTTATTATCCCACATACGGGTATTTATTGATTTATTATCCCACATACGGGTATTTATTTATTATCCCACATACGGGTATTTATTGATTGATTATCCCATATAAGGGTATTTATTTATTATCCCACATACGGGTATTTATTGATTTATTATCCCATATACGGGTATTTATTGATTGATTATCCCACATACGGGTATTTATTGATTGATTATCCCACATACGGGTATTTATTGATTGATTATCCCATATACGGGTATTTATTGATTTATTATCCCACATACGGGTATTTATTGATTTATTGTCCCACATACGGGTATTTATTTATTATCCCACATACGGGTATTTATTGATTTATTATCCCATATACGGGTATTTATTGATTGATTATCCCATATACGGGTATTTATTTATTATCCCACATACGGGTATTTATTGATTGATTATCCCATATACGGGTATTTATTGATTTATTATCCCATATACGGGTATTTATTGATTGATTATCCCATATACGGGTATTTATTGATTGATTATCCCATATACGGGTATTTATTGATTTATTATCCCACATACGGGTATTTATTGATTTATTATCCCACATACGGGTATTTATTGATTTATTATCCCATATACGGGTATTTATTGATTGATTATCCCACATACGGGTATTTATTTATTATCCCACATACGGGTATTTATTTATTATCCCACATACGGGTATTTATTGCTTTATTATCCCACATACGGGTATTTATTGATTTATTTTCCTGTGTATGGATATTAAAGCGGCACTGTCATGCCGAACTTACCTTTCCCCAATCGATTCCTCTTCTCCCCCTCTCTCAGGATCCGTTCTTCATTTCTTCCTGTCTGCTCTAGTTTTCTTTAAAACATAAGACAAAGTAGGGACTATTTTTCCTATGCTTGACCAACTTTGACCGAGGAGACGAGCTAAGTCCGATCCATCTCCTGTGTTCAAAGTCAATTTCCAACAATTTTCACCTTCCTCCTGTTGCTTCATCCGCCGTTCGAACGCCGGCAAAACTACCGAATTTTGTCCTAACAGAATGAGAACAGTTTGTCCGTTTGTGTTAGGACGCAATTCGGTACTTTTTGCTTGAATTGGAATTAGTGCCTCCATCTGCCACTATCAGAATAGTGTAGGGTCACAGGCTGCTCACTGTTTAATAGACATGCCCCTACTCGCGGTATCGTAAGTAGGGGCATAATTTACTAATACTAAGTAATTTTTACTTAGTATTAGTAAATTTGGCTGAAAGAGCAATTTAGGTCTTTCAGCCTTTTAGTAGATAGCTCCCTGATACCGTGGGAATTAGGGAGTTATCTACTAAGCGGCTGCAATATGCAGCCACAGCAATGAATAGGATCGGAGTTTCATTCATTCAAATGAAATTCCGATCCGAACAAAGTGACGAATTGCATTCTAATGGAGAAACTGTTCTCATTCTGTTAGGATGCAATTCGGTAGTTGCGCCGGTGTTCGAACGACGAATAAAGCAACAGGAGGAAGGGGAGTATTGTGGGATAATTTCTTTGACCACAGGAAACGGAGTGGACTTTGCTCCTCCGCTGGGTCAGAGCGGGTCAAGCGTAGGAAATCTCCATAAGACAAAGAGTCCCTACTTTGTCTTATGATTTTAAAGAAAACTAGAGCAGACAGGAAGAAATGAAGAACGGATCAGGAGAGAGGGGGAGAAGAGGAAGAGATTGGGGAAAGGTAAGTTCGGCATGACAGTGCCGCTTTAAGGCAACATTTTCACAGAATAAGTGCAATGAAAAATAAAGAAGGGGCTTTCAGAGTAATTGTGGTGGATAGTAGCTGGGACACACCAACAGGGGCGGACTGAGAACCCTCAGGGCCCCCGGGCAAAATAAATCAAGGGCCCCTTACAGGCCCCACCCATACTCCGCAGCAAGCGCCACCCATGTCCCGCCTCCATGCACCGCCTCCAGCCACACCCTACACAATCTTTAGACACAAGGAACAAAAGTGCAATAATCCCTTCAAGGCCCCAGTAGAGACTACAATGGGCCATGGAAGGGGGTCTTTCTAACAGAGGCCATCTCAGTGTCCCTGCTGGAAACAGTCGCCTCCAGGCCCCAGTAGAGACTACAATTGAGGGCTAATGGGCCATGGAGGGGGGGAGCATTCTAGCAGAGGCTATCTCAGTGTCCTTTAGAGAGTGTGTTAGAAAGAATTTCCTCCAGGTCCCATTAGAGACTACAATGGAGTCTAATGGGGCCTGGAGGGGGGTCTCTCCAACACTCTGGTTCCTATTCACAATATAGCAACACAACATAGCTGATACATAGGCCAAGTTGGCTCCTCTTACCTTAATTACTGTTGCTGGCTGGCAGTCTGTGAGCTTGCTGGAAGGCTGTGGGCTTACTGGCTGCGGCTGGCAGGCTGTGGGCTTGCTGGCAGGCTGTGGGCTTGCTGGCTACTGCCGGCAGGCTGTGGGCTTGCTGGCTGCGGCTGGCAGGCTGTGGGCTTGCTGGAAGGCTGTGGGCTTACTGGCTGCGGCTGGCAGGCTGTGGGCTTGCTGGCAGGCTGTGGGCTTGCTGGCTACTGCCGGCAGGCTGTGGGCTTGCTGGCTGCGGCTGGCAGGCTGTGGGCTTGCTGGCTGTGGCTGGCAGGCTGTGGGCTTGCTGGCTGCGGCTGGCAGGCTGTGGGCTTGCTGGCTGCGGCTGGCAGGCTGTGGGCTTGCTGGCTGCGGCTGGCAGGCTGTGGCTTGCTGGCTGTGGCTTGCTGGCTGGCTGGCAGGCTGTGGCTTGCTGGCTGCGGTTGGCAGGCTGTGGGTTTGCTGGCTTTAAGCCTAACTGGTGGCCTGTAGGCTGGCTGTCTGTCTACTGGCCAGCCTGTGGGCTGGCTGGCCTGTGGGTTGGCTGGCTTGCTGGCTACTGGGGCACTCGTAGATTATTTAAAGAAATAATCCATGCACAATAACCACTACTACTCTGTGTAGTCGTTATGGTGCCAGGAGGGCCGGGCCCCCCTCCCAGAGTAAGTAGTCAAACCGTTTAAGAACAGTTTGACAACTTACCTGGGGTCTGCTGGGATATGAGGCTGTAGTAGGGTATAGGAGCAGTGGTGCAATGTGTAAGGGGTGCAGTGTGTGTGAAAGGTTCAGTGTGTGTGAGGGGGTGTAGTGTGTGAATGTGTAGGGTGTGTGGGGAATGTGTGTACGAGGGGGCTGTGTATGTGTGTGGCAATGTTAGTATGGGGGGCTGTGTGTGTATGGGTGGGCAGTGTATGTGTGTGTGTGTGAGGCAATGTGTGTAAATGTGTATGTGTGTGTGGGGGCAGTGTGTGTGTATGGGGGGCAGTGTGTGAATGTGTATGGTGTGTGGGGGCAGTGTGTTTATGGGGCTAAAGTTCACTCTCACCACTGCGACCACCAGGAATACCTGGTGGTCACAGTGTTGAGAGTGAACTCTAGCCCGTAGCTCCAGGGCTAGAGTTTACTCTCGCAAGAGCCGTAACGTTGCCGTGGTAACCGCAGCAACGATCTGTGCTCGCGCAAGAAGGACCCAGAGGAGCTGCAGGCTGAGCTCCCGGGTCCTCTCTTCCTCCCTCCCCTGCCGGCTGCCCGCACGGTGCCTGCGGACAGGGGAGGGGGCAATTGCCCTTACTCCCCCTCCCCCTCTTCTTACCCCCCCTCCCCCTCTTCTTACCCCCTTCTTACTCCCACTCTCTTCTTACCCCCTTCTTACTCTCCCCCTCGTCTTACTCCCCCCTCCCCCTCTCCTTACTCCCCCCTCCCCCTCTTCTTACTCCCACCTCTTCTTACTCCTCCCTCTTCTTACTCCCCCCTCTTCTTACCCCCTCCCCCCTCTTCTTACCCCCTCCCCGCTCTTCTTACCCCCTCCCCCCTCCCCCCTCTTCTTACTCCCCCTTCCTCTTTTTACTCCCCCCTCCCCTCTTCTTACCCCCTTTACTCCACCCTCTCTTCTTACTCTCCCCTCTTCTTACCCCCCTCCCCCTCTTCTTACTCTCCCCTCCCCCTCATCTTACTCCCCCCTTCCTCTTTTACTCCCCTCTCCCCCTCTTCTTATCCCCTTCTTACTCCCCCCTCCCTTCTTACCCCCTCTCTCTTCTTACCCCCCCTCTCTCTTCTTACCCCCCTCCCTCTCTCTTTTTACCCCCCTCTACTCACCTCTCTTTTTACCCCCTCCCTCTCTCTTTTTACCCCCCTCCCTCTCTCTTTTAACCTCCCCTCTCTCTTTTAACCCCCCCTCCCTCTCTTTTAACCCCCCTCCCTCTTTTAAACCCCCCTCCCTCTCTCTTTTAACCCATCTCTTTTAACAACCCCATCTCTCTTTTAACCCCCCTCTCTTTTAACCCCCCCTCCCTCTCTCTTTTAACCCCCCCTCCCTCTCTCTTTTAACCCCCCTCCCTCTCTCTTTTAAACCCCCCCTCTCTTTTAACCCCCCCTCTCTCTTTTAACACCCCCCCTCTCTCTTTTAACACCCCCCCTCTCTCTTTTAACTCTCCCCCTCCCTCTCTCTTTTTACCCCCTCCCCGTAGCGTGGCCGAGCTGCTCTGCGTCCGCAGTGCCGGCCGGATTGATAGGAAGGTGCACACACACTGAGTGTGCACCTTCCTGTCAGTCCGGCCGGGTACAGGAAACAGAAACTCCTGTTCCGCGCGGAACAGGAGTTTCTGTTTCCTGTACCCGGCCGGACTGACAGGAAGGTGCACACTCAGTGTGTGTGCACCTTCCTATCACTCCGGCCGGCACCGCGGACGCAGAGCAGCTCGGCCACGCTACGGGGAGGGGAGGTGAGAAGCTGCAGCCGCCTGAGCGCTCTTAAGAGAGCGCTCAGGCGGCTGCAGCATTTAAAGGGGCGGCCGGGCCCCCTGATGGCGGGCCCCCCTCCCGGCCGGGCCCTCGGACCATGTCCGAAGTGCCCGACCGGTCAGTCCGCCCCTGCACACCAATCACTGTGATTGGTTCCCAAAGCAATCAGTCAGCCTTGGGACCAATCAAAGGCTGTTGCTGGAATGTGTGTGATTTAATATAAAATAGAAAAGTGGCATTTAGCAGCCAATCCTCCAGAGGGCATGGCAGGGCCGGACTGGGGATACAAAGCAGCCCTGGAAAAAAAAAATCTATGCCAGCCCCATGTCACTGCGTCATATATTGTCGTGTGTAATATATATTTATATTGCTTTTTCTAATATAAAATATTGGTCCTTTCGGAGTAAAACGTTTAATTATACAGTAAGCATACTCACATGCAGACACAATCTCACTGACACACACAAGTTCATTGATACACAGCCTAATAGACAAACAATCTCACTGAAATACATAAGCTCATTGACATAAAAACACAAGCTCACTCAGTAGCAGACACACACACACACAGCTTAATGTAGTGGTTCTGGTGTCTATAGCGTGTCCCTGCAGGCTTTTCAACGTAAACACTGACTTTTCAGAGAAAAGGCAGTGTTTACATTGCTTCCTAGTGACACTGCTAGTGACAGTCACTCAGACGGTCACTAGAGGTGCTTCCTGTGTCAGTGCACCTACATTCAGGGCCTCCACGCTCTGTAGGTGCTGAACGTTCCCCATAGAGATACATTAATTCAATGCATCTCTATGAGGAGCTGCTGATTGGTGTAACGTTTTGCAGCCAATCCTATGGCAAAGCATTGGATTGGCTGAGATCATCAAACTTGATGATCTCAGCCATAGAGGCAGGGCCAGTCGAGGGGAGAACAGCACGCTGCGTGGGGAAACCCCCCCACTATTTTTAAACATGTACACCATGACAGACACAGAAACACACATATATCATGACACAGACACACACACCATGACGGACAGACACACCATGATGGACAGATACACCATGACACAGACAGACACACACCATACAGACAGACACCATGACACAGACAGACAGACACACACACCATGACACAGACAGACAGACATACACACCATACAGACACCATGACACAGACAGACACACACACCATGGCACAGACAGACAGACACACACACACCATAACAGACAGACATACACACACACCATACAGACAGACACCATGGCACAGACAGACAGACACACACACACACACCATGACACAGACAGACAGACACACACACACCATAACAGACAGACAGACACACCATGACACAGACAGACAAACTCACACTGACACACATTACTCCTACCTGCCAGGGGGTCGTGCAGTGCAGACGGCTGTCTGTGCTGGAGGCTGCTGGGGGAGCTGCGCTGTCTCTGCTCTCCTGCCCTCGCGCGCTGCTGAATGAGACCGGGGCCAGAAATTTCCCGGTATCCCGGTGGGCCAGTCCGGCCCTGGGGCATGGACTAAAAGGAAATGCTCATAGATATAAATGGTCAAAAATACAAATGAGGATCAGAAAAAAACCAGATGACATATTGTGACATGAGATTAATTGTGGGAAGTTTTGTATTCCCAGTATTTTTATTATATTTCACCATTAATGTCTAAGGGCATTCCCCATTGTGAAGCTGCAGGTTATAATCCCTTTTAATCTAACGCTCAGAACCTGTCACTTTAATTGGGGAGTATCTGCACGAACGACTAATGCTGCAAGGTTTATGGGGTATTCTGGGAATCTGCAAATCTCTCTGATTCCAATTCCGTTTAATGTGGATGAGCATTTGTTTGTGTCATTCACCCTCGTCATTAATCTCATTTAATCTGACTCTGAGAACCCGTCACTGTGTTTGGTGATTGCTCGCTGTAAGTACACAGGTTCTTCCATCAGTCAGCCTGGACAGTCACTTCATGGCTGGACACAACTCTTCCATGGGTGGTCCTACACTGTGGGAAACCTGCGCAACTGACTGCCCACCTCGTCTATCAAACAAGTACACAATGATTAGAAATGTAGGATTTACACATGAACACTACATGTCCCTCCATGCCCACATGTCACAGCTTGTCTCCCCTGCAATAATCTACAGCAAACATCATACTGAGCCTAAATATGGCTGAGCATGATGGGAGCTGAATGCCAGAGGAGCGGGAATGCTCCTCAAAACCTGCCTGTGTGGAGTACAACTCCCAGCACAGTAAGCTGAGGGTGGGAGGCTGAGTTATAGTGAAGCGTGAATATTTTCTATCTGACCAACAATTGATCATGCCTATAGGCATTGTACTAGTTATAGTTAAAATACTCCTAAAGTAATCAGGTCGATTTAAACATTCGGCTCCAGGCCAATCATGCCCTTAATATTTCCTGCTGCGTACCTAGTGCACTGTTAATAAAATATTAAAAGCTGGACTTCCAGGAAGATAAAATACAGCTATTCAATAAAAACTAAAAAAAAAAAAAATGCATCACTCCCTGTCTCCACTACATCTGACAGAGCTTTAGAAATTCCTGTTTGGGAGCTGCTGTTTGCTCTTCTGGGCTATGCTTTGCACTACAGGGCTAACTCATTGGATGGGAGCTAATCACTCTCGGACAGAGTTTTGCATCTTCCTTGATTCTGGTCATACATGAAAGATGTTGGGTTCGATAGCCATGTGATAATGTTAGCTGAATGACCTTTGTGCGTTTCATGCGATATTGGCTGTTATTTCTTCATGTTTGCTTTTTCCATAATTCTCGATATCTCAAAGCATAATACTATGTTTAAGTGACTATAATAATTGAATTCGAATCCCACCCAAATTTGTAATACTCATTATGCCTGCATTAAAGGAAACCTTTTCAGGGAGATAGAAGAGTTAACAAACTATAGTTAGGAAGATGCAGAGTTAACAGTCACAGAGGTGAGGTAAATACCTCCACACCCAGAACGTGGAATGAGTTGACTCAGGTTTCTTTGGTTTATGACAGATAAACTTTTTCATTTTCAATGTCGTTCCTGCTTTCAATGATGGCGTCTGCTGACCTGAGGTACGAGCTGACCTGCTCCATCTGTCTGAACATCTATACAGATCCTGTAACCCTGACTTGTGGACACAGCTTCTGTCGGATCTGCATTGGAGATATGCTTGGGGCACAAGACAGATCTAAATATTATACATGTCCCGAATGCCAAGTGAAGTTTCCAAAACGCCCTTCACTGGAGAGGAACAAAGCGTTGTGTAAAATGGTGGAGAATTTCCTATGTGTTCACCCAGAGAAGGAGAAGGTTAAGGTTTTCTGCACTTACTGTTTGCACACTCAGATACCTGCTGCTAAAACATGTCTGCTGTGTGAAGCTTCTCTGTGTGACACGCACCTGAAGGTCCACATCAAGTCAGCAGAACATGTCTTAATAGAACCTACCATTTCCCTGGAGAACATAAAATGCTCCATCCATAGGAAAGTCCTGGAGTATTACTGCTGTGAGGATGCTGCCTGTATCTGTGTGTCCTGTAGCCTGGCTGGAGAGCACAGGGGACACCAGGTGGAGACTCTAATTGAAGCCTCTGAGAAGAAGAAGGATGAACTGAGAGATATTCTGGAGAAACTGACCTCAAAGAGAGAGGAGGCTGAGAAAAGATTCCAGAACCTGCAAGAGCTCAGAAGGGAAGTGCAAGAAAAAGCAGCTGGTGTGACAAAGCGTGTCACTGCCATGATTAGGGGCATCAGGGAAGAGCTGGATGTCCTAGAGAAGCGAGTCCATACTGCGATCTCCAGAGAGGAAGAGCAGGTCTCACTCCGAGTCTCAGATATAATTCAGCAGCTGGAAATGAAGAAGGAGGAACTGTCCAGGAAGATAGGTCACATTGAGGAACTGTGTAAAATGACAGACCCATTAACAGTCTTACAAGGATGGAAATCACACAGCTCTGACTATTGTGATACTGAGGAGGGAGATAATGCAGACAGAGAGAGAGAAGATATTAAGGTTTGTGCTTCAAGACATCTGAATACAGATGAGATCTCAGTGACCTTGCACAAAGGTTTAGCTGGACTTGTGACTGGGATAAAGAGACTGCTCAATGTACGAGCAGACGAGTTACTGGTTATGAACATAGCATCAGGTACATTGCTAGATGTACATAATGCTTCACACATGTTACTGGACGTAGAAACGGCCAGCAATAATGTAGCAATATTAGATGATTTCAAAACTGCCTCTTGGTCAGAAATAAGTCAGTGTCGAAGTGAAACGCCAAAGAGATTTCAGTTTTACCAAGTTTTAAGCTCTGGGAGTTTCTCCTCAGGGCGACATTACTGGGAAGTGGAAGGCAGTAAGTCAGGGGGATGGAGGGTAGGGATGGCCTATCCTAGTATAGACAGGAAAGGGGATAAATCAGGACTTGGGAATAATAACCAGTCATGGTGCTTAGAGTGGTTAGATAATAAGTATTCATTGAGACATAATAGCAAAATAACCAGTTTACCCCACAGGTCAGAGAGTCAGAGATTAATGATCTACCTGGATTATAATTCTGGGCGGCTGTCCTTCTACGAGCTGAGTGACTGCATCAAGCACTTACACACCTTCACTGCCACCTTCACCGAGCCGCTGCATGTTGGGTGCAGAGTATTTATGAATAGCTGGGTGAGCATAGTTAGAAAGAAAATGGTTTGAATTCAAATATTAGGCCACCGTGGCCACTTGAATAACCAAGGTTTTTTACTAAGCATTCTGGGAAATCAGAGTGAATTTCAAGCAGTGATAGCAAACTGAACACATGTGACCCGCAGATTGTTAGTCAGTTTGGACATTGCGGTGTAAACATTTTAATTCACTTTGAATTCCCAACTCACATATTATTGAATAACCCGGCAAGTCAGCCATGTTCTCAGTCATGCTATATCAGGCGACACTATGTACACTTTCAGGAGGGGGGGGGGGGTGTAAGTTCTAATGAAAGGTTCGCTGGCCACACCACACCACCCCCCATATATTTATGTACAATTTTGAAAGCTTACTGTCTGATTGAAGATTTTAATTCATCAGTATAAATGATATTTAGAACTAGATCAAAGAAATGTATTGGATTTTTGCAGTTTAAATGTTCAGCTGGTGATTATATCTACTTATCAAATCGTTTTGATGGTTAATATTCACCTGTCAATAACAATAATAATACTATAACCATAATTATATATACAGTATACACAGGCCTTAACTTAATACTTCGAATAGACTTTTAAAATGATTTCAGATTTGATGTATTGATATATTATTTATATAGGATATATTTTGATATTTTAATATTTTAAAAAACAATAGAAAAATATAAAATCATTTTAGAAGCTTAGCCAAAAAATAGTGAAAAATACGTCATACTTAGGAAACCGCAATTCTGAAACTGGAGAATACGACCATAAATACAAACGATATATTCTGAAATATAAATATAATACACAATGTCCGCTTTCGTAAAACCATTCAGCCGTTGTGCAGTCATTAATATTGTCTGAGGCTAGTGCATAGAGCATTACGGTTCCTTTCTTTCTGGTTTGCTGTTTGTTTTGTGATAGATTTTTGAATATATTGCTAACATTTTAGAACTGGTGCAGGAATCAGGGAATATGAGGAGCTTTCAATAAATGATTCATGGTATGACTTGTGTGTGTAGAGGCTCCTTATTAAAAATCTTTTGTTAAACTGCTTAAAGAAACCAGTATTTTACTTGTAGCTTCAATTGACTTATGTAATTTGTTAAACATAAAAGGAAGGAGTTGAAAGCTTTTTAATAAATGATCCCAGACAGAGAGAGGGGGGGTAACCCTGATAATAAGGAAAGAAGAGAACGTAAAGAGTCCTAGAGAATGCAGAGCCATGGAAACATGACATTTATTTGATATAGAGTTAAAATATGACAGTACTAGTCACGTGAGGTTGCAATAACCCCAAAAGAGAGAAAGCAACAATTTCCTCAGTAAAATAATCACACCACTAAGCAGCAAGGCATGTGATGGATGAAGGGGGAGAGGGATTATCGCCTAAACAGTCACTCAAAAGGATCCTAGAAATAGTGAGTTTATGGCGATCCCTAGTTGGCTCTATTAGGAGTAGATCTCATGCCATGGACAATCTGGACATAAATACCATCAGGTACAATCGCACTGAGCCGACAATTATAACATAAACAAGAAGGATCTAAATCTGTGCCTTCCAGGGCACCTAAATCTGATAGATCGTCTAGTCTAGCTTCCCATATGTCTACATAGACTAAAGCTGCGGACGTTGTAACAAAATAACCGAAATCTGATAGATTATCGTCTCGGCTAGCTACTGATTAATCAGTGAAGTCTGGACACCACCATGTCTGACCGGGCAGTGAAATAACCTGCAATCAGAATAACGATACCAAATCTGCCTGTATCTGCTTACAGATCGAGAGTATACTGGAATAATCAGAAACATCTCAGTAAGGAGTTGGAGGAATAGAGTTAGGTATCTAAATGAACCCCGACGCGTTTCGCCAGCAATCGGCTCTTCAAGGGTGTAAAATATCTTCGGTTGAATTGCTTAAATAAAACAATATTGGATTTGTAGCTTCAATTGACTGATGTAATATGTTAAACTCAATAAATCCCTGGATTCTTGGCTTGGACCCCAAATCACTCATTCTCTCTATTACTCTTCTAGGCAATAACTAGAGGACACTATTCACTGATCACATAGCTATTTATTGATGTTATTGCCATAGAAGGCCTTCTCTTCGACCATTGTTGTGAGAATGATTAAGCAAGGTAATCTGCGTATATTTGCATCTATTGTTTGTATGTGTCCTTAAGATAAATAAAGAATTTATTAAAAATAAAGCATTCTTACCACCCTGAACTAGAGTCTTGTCTGTTATTGGAGAGGGCGGCAGAGGGTGCGGACCTGTGTGCTGAGAGCTTAATCACTTGAGCCCATGAGCCAAAAGCATCTTTGTAAAGACATGTTGGATGCACTCAAAGGAACTGATTCCTGCTTGGAAGGTGAGTGGTCAGAGAGGTAATATCTGCCTGTGTAGTGGGTAGAGTACAAGACCTCACCGTGTTCTCATTACAATTCACTTAAATGAGAATAGCTGAGAAATCAAGAGGGCATTTCTCTTATAATTTCTCTAGCTGTATAAAAGAACTCCACAGTAATATATAGTGTGTGAGCAGAGGCGGAACTAGTAACCACAGGGCCCCAGTGCGAAAAGTGCCCCGGGACCCCCCCATTGTATAACACATACACATACAGATACATACACAGACACACATACTGATACACATACACACAGAATGATACACATTCAAAAACACATAATGACACTTCTACAGATTCACAGACACACATTGATACACATGCGGATACACAGACACATATACAGACAGACACACATAGACACACATGCAGATGCACATACACAAAATGACACTCATACAGATATAAACAGTGACACACATACAGATACATAGGGGCACACACTGACACACATGCAGTGAAACAGATACACATACAGACACAGCTACACACAGATACACATACAGATACACATACAGACACACATACAGACACAGCTACACACAGATACACATACAGACAGATACACATATAGACACGCATGCAGATGCACATAAACAAAATGACACTCATACAGATATAAACAGTGACACACATACAGATACATAGGGGCACACACTGACACACATGCAGTGAAACAGATACACATACAGACACAGCTACACACAGATACACATACAGATACACATACAGACAGATACACATATAGACACGCATGCAGATACACAGGCAAACAGATACCCATGCAGACAAAGAGATACACATGCAGGCCCACATGCAGACACAGACATACACACACACACAGACAGACACACATACAGACATTCTCTCTCTCACACACACACACAAACTGTTAAAAAAAAACATTTAGTTACCCTCCTGTTTCCTACCTTTAGGTGCAGGAGGGTGACTTCCTTGGGGTCCAGTGGTTGCCTCATGCTGATGCCCACTCTGACTCCCTCCTCTCCACCCCGGCGGTCTCCTCCCACGTGCGCTCTGTTAGCTGTGAGCAAGTGACGGCTTGGTCCCAGCTCTGACATCATCACTTGGACCCGGTCTCGCTTTTAAAGCGCAGACCGGGCCCCAGGAAATCCATTGCCAATAGCATGGGCCACCCAAAAGTCCCCTTAAATGCGGCCGCACCACAATGCCGGCAGGCACCTCGATCACAGGGGTTGCAGGACATCCGGGCCCCCTGGAACGACGGGCCCGGTCGCAGCTGCGACCCCTACGGTTCCACCAGTGTGTTTGAGTGTATAACAGAGCTCCACAGCAATGACATTCACAGTAATATAAAGTGTGTGAGTGAATCACAGAGCTCCACAGCAGTAAAACTCACAGCAATGTGCAGTGTGTATGAGTGTATCACAGAGCTCCACAGCAGTAAAACTCACAGAGCAGTTTGTATGGTTTATATTATAATCATGTGTATCCATAGAATTATATTTGGGAAGGCAAGGCTACAATCTAGGTAGTATCATACAAGTAAGCCTTATGGGATCCTACCTGAAATATCATAAGACCATCAATTATACAACGAATGGCTTGGACTTAGAGCTTCCCTGGCCCCCAACCATATTCAGTGGCTAGGGGTTTTAGTTAAGGAAAAAGGGGAAACCTAATGTTCCCCCCAAACCCCACCAATGGGCTGCAGATGACGGCTTTAATATCGATAACAGGGGACATAGGTTCCCACCCAATTTCCACACACGGGTGTTGGTTCTAATATTGAAAATGGGGAGACCTAGTGCCCTCTTAGTCCCCGCCCATGGTAAATGGAAAGGTGCTCTGAATAAATATACAAAGTGGGATTGACATATCATTGTCCATACCTGTCCCCCCAGTGGCTAACCAGACACACCATCATTGAAAACAATACCTACCCACAATACCTACCCCACACTAATAATCATGAGAGGGGGCACAATAGGTCTAAAGACCTGCAAGAAATAATTCATACTTACCATTTCTTTTTTCCTTTTATATCATTTTTTCAGTCCCAAAAAACACCAAATAAAAATCCATGTCATGTTGCAAACTAAAAACGACACAAATAGATAATAAAAAATTAAACACGGATCGCAAGATAAAATGGAAAAGTCTAAAAAACACAATAAAAACAATTCGTTCGAGCCTTTGGGGACTTGCAATGTGACGAAACCACTTATAAGGGTTTTACAATGCTATGCAAGCTCAATCAGAGAGCTCTGATATCGCACAATGTGGGAAATATCTGTCAAAGAGCTCTGATTGGTTGATTTGTAAGCTCAATCTGGGCCAAACACACATGGAACAAAGATGGATCATTTTTAGTGTGTCACATTTTTTTTCAAGTGGATTTTTTTTTTGTGATTCAATCCTTTTTTTTTTTAATTAGATAGTTGCAATGGGACTTCATGTTTTGTCTGTCCTAGTGTCCTTTTTTGGGGCCGACGACACAATGTTTTAAGAAGATACAAGGTATCTAATGGTAAGTTTCATTTTTACAGATCTTTTGACTTATTGTGCCTCCTCACACTATTATTAGGATGAGGGCGGTAAGTAGTTTCTTTCCTAATTGGGTTCAGGGGTGGCGGGGGCTTGAGAACCCATATCCACCAAATTGAAAGGGAGGGATTGACAATGGCATGTCCACCACCTCCTTTCTTTAGAACCCAGCCACAAACCACCTATGGGTCAGCAATTTGTTCCTCATCAAGTTCTCAATATTAGAGCACCCACTAGCCACCCATGGTGGGGGCTGGGGAGGGATATTAAGTCCCCCAGTGTTTCTCCTATCACTGTCTGTGCTATTCATTCATTGTATCTCCTATCACTGTCTGTGCTATCTGTCCAGTGTTTCTCCTATCACTGTCTGTGCTATCAGTCCAGTGTTTCTCCTATCACTGTCTGTGCTATCCGTCCAGTGTTTCTCCTATCACTGTCTGTGCTATCCGTCCAGTGTTTCTCCTATCACTGTCTGTGCTATCTGTCCAGTGTTTCTCCTATCGCTGTCTGTGCTATCTGTCCAGTGTTTCTCCTATCGCTGTCTGTGCTATCTGTCCAGTGTTTCTCCTATCGCTGTCTGTGCTATCTGTCCAGTGTTTCTCCTATCGCTGTCTGTGCTATACGTCCAGGTGTGACTAGGGCTGCATTAACAAAGGGATTTAACTCCTAAATGGCAGAAAATTGAGCAGTGAGACTGCAGGGGCATGTTCTATACACCAAAACTGCTTTATTAAGCTAAAGTTGTTTGGGTGACTATAGTGTTCCTTTAACTACTGCTAAGCTGAAAGGGAGCTGACATCAAGAAACAACATAACGAAAAGAACACAATAAGCTCTTCCTCCTATAATTAAACAGAAGAACACCATCATTTTCCATAATTTTTGTTCACCAGATAAGTGCCTTGTGTGCTTGACAAGAGAAATCTTTGTGTCATGTTTTAAACCATTAAATATGAGATAACATTACATGCAGTGCTTGAGTGATCACCAGACCTTGTCCTGTGATATATATAATATCAAAGATGAAAAATAATTCCTTGTTGGTGCTTCCAGTAATGGTGGCCACTGATCTGAGAGACGAGCTGACCTGCCCCATCTGTCTGAGTATTTATACCGATCCTGTAACCCTGACACGAGGACACCACTTATGCCAGGTCTGTATTAGAAGAACATGGGACATGGTGCTGGGAAGAAAAGGGTGAGTGGACTCTCCAGGTTGGAGAAACCCTAGTGTAAGGACAGGACAATGTTCGAGAACTACAAAGCCCCAATCCTGAAGAAGACTACGTTTGACCCAGAAATTGACTGTCATACATGAAGACTTTGTGGAGACGCATTTAAAAAGTATTATGGTCTCATTTAATGTGAGTTTTCAAACACTCTCCTGTTCACATTACAATTTTTCGTGTTTTATTAACCATTAACTGCTTACTAAACTTATCAAGCAGCAAACATTAAAATGCTAGTATTGAAAGGTAGAGAAAGCATTTTAATCCCTCGACAGCGGTGGGAGAGGCAGCAGCGTTGGTCCATACTGCCCCTATGTGACCTGCCTATTAGAGATGTACAATGCTGGCAAATTTTTTTGTTTCATTTCATTCCAATTGGTTATTTTTCAAATTTCAATTCATTGAAAATTTGGAAATTGTTGATTCAGAACAAAACAACATTTGGAAACAAAATACTAAAATTACACAACGGATAAATGAATAAATGAATACAATTTTGATCTTTCAGCTGTTTAGTAGATAACCCCTTTATGTGGGTACTAGTGCCCTAGTGTGGTATCTGTAAATATAATGAGCCCACATAAGGGTATCAAATTAGGGAGCCACCTGCTAAACAGTTTAAAGAGTGATATGAAAGGGCTTTATCTTAATTCTGATCTTTCCTCTGTTTAGTAGATAACCTAATCTGGGAACATGGGATTCTCATTTACGGACACCAAATTAGGGACATATCTACTAAGCAATTGAAAGAGCACATTTTAGAAGGAATGCTTTTCTCATTTCTGCTCTTTCAGCTTTTAAGTGGATAAGTCCTTAATTCGGTATCCTGTCCTTTCTTGGGATTGTCATATTTAAGGCTAAGAATTATGGATGCAATCTGCTATAATTTTGTATCTCCTATATATGACAATCCCACGTAAGGGCACTAATTTAGGCAGTAATCTGCTAGGATGCTGAAAGGGCAGAGGAAAAACACTTTTCTTAACTTTTCAGTTGTTTAGTAGATAAGTCCACAATTTGGTATCCATTTAACGTCAAACTCATGTAACGGAACCAAATTAGGGTAAAACTTTGCTGTTTGAGTTGTTTAGTATATAACTTAACACAAAGAATAATTAGAGAACACCTATCCTAGGGGGGAGCAAGGAACCGGGTTCCGCCCCAGCCAGTAAGAATCCAGGAAAATCAAAATAACCGGGGCACGTGCTATTGAAAGCAATCACGTGATCAGTCATGTGATTCCGAGCTAATCATGTGACTGAGTTAATTAGGTTAGCCCCCTCCTATTTCCTGTGGTTGGGTATTTATTGTGATCACTGAGTGTTAGTAGTTTGACAAAGACCTTGCAAGCAGTTAAAATGTTGCTTTGTACAACATGAGCCTTTATATAAAGGAGCACTGTTACCATGATGGAATTAGTTCTATTTTTCTGGTTGTTTAGTAGATAAGTCCGTAACTTGATGCCTTTATTGCAATCCCACGTCCAGCGGGCAGGGTTTCCTTTTTGATCCACAAGTCCTGCTATACATGATGTTATCTTTATATACCATAAAGCTGACAATAAAACTACAACTCCCAAAAACCCTTGCATTGTCCATAATCCACACATCATGGGGAGATCTCAGCCGCGTTATAGAAAGCAAATCAGACACCACTCACTTCCTGGTTTGGTAATATCTCACTGCAAACCCTGTACGGACTGGATTTAAATGTATCCTATTTATTTTGGTTTTATTTTGAATTTATTTGCTTTGAAAAATCAAAGGGTTACGATTGTAAAAAAGAATCACAGCATGATTCAGAGAGACATGGGAGCTGCTTGGCCAAAAGCCCCGGGCCGGGTATTACGGTGCTACGATCACCCCAACCCAGAGCTCCCTTCTCCTAAATACTGTTTCTGTTTCTCCGATAGAGAAGGCAAGGCCTCAAACAAACATTTCACTGAGCACAAATCTGAGAATCCATTTATTAACAAATCACAAAACATTACTTTTCACTTCTACATTTTTTGGCAGATCAGGAAATTGGGAAAAGGAATAAAAGGGACTGAAATATCTAAATATGCCGCCCAGGGCCTCTAACCGTGATCAACGGGGGAAATCTGGGAGACGGACCTTGTTTGATTCCCAAATCCGCAATCAGAGAATGGTTTTATTGTATACTAGGACCCCTCACAGCGGTAACAGGAAGAGTAAAGATAAAGACACAATGAGAATGTGTATAAAGCATTTATTAAATCACTAAAGACAAAGAATTCATTTAGATGTATCCCATCCGCTTCCCATCATTCATAGAACAAACTAGTCCCATTTAAAATCATCATGATCATTACAATATATAGCATAGATTGATATCTAGATACACATAAAGCTCAAAGTCTGGTAATAGAAGGCAGGGAGGAGACGGGAAACCTGCACATTCCATGGAGTGTGGGTGGAACTTGGCTGCACACACACAGTCCGCCCAGCCAGCTCCAGGTAGTCTATACATTGCGCTGGTATCTGGAAGATCAGGGAGAGCTGCCTGGGGTCTCTGTACAGTGAAAGGGAGCGAAGACACTTTATTACTAAAACTGTAGAAACATTTCAAAACTGAGCCTACAATAGCCCAGCTGTGTGTTTGGCAGAAAGATTTGTAGGATTGTCAGAGGTGGTACGAGGGCTCAGTCAGTGTGAGCTGGAGTGGGTGTTTGGAAGAGTTTATACATCATACAGCAATAGGACTATAAGCACTGATACTAGGGTTAAACCCCCACGTTTTACCGAGTACCCCAATATCGATGGGTCCTCAACTGTGTTTTTGGATTAAAACTCAGGAGAAAAAAAATATATGATAAACTGCTTCAATTATTTGTTTGTAAAGTGTCCGAGTGTTGGAAAGAGCGTGTGTCTGCTTGTCATTATTATTATTATTATGTTTATTACTATTATATAACAAATATATTCAAATGTTAAAAGTGAAATGGAGAAATAGTTACAATATAAAAACGCACTGACAGATGGACTGACGTGCCCACGCTCGGTGAGAGCACACCTATATTGATACCGGAGAAACTGACGGAAGCCAAGCACAGAGAGATGGACACAGGTTTCTTCAGGAAGGAAGAGATTCTTTATTGGATCACCGATCGGGACTCAGAGGGACTAGCGTCACCAAAATACAGCAAAGTCTGAGTACTGAATACATAGAGTACATTCCTTATATAGCACTGTAGCTCCTCCCACAATTAACTACACCCACACATACCCTTAACCTATTTAATGAATAGAGTCTAAACTCATCCATCCGGTCTAACCACGTGGCTCATCTGATACAAAGGAGAGGGACGCGTAACTCCAGTTCCTACATTCCTGCACCTGGTCAGTACAGTGACGACAGTATCTTAGCTACGTGTAATTAAGTAACTGATACTTACAAACACATATACATACATATGCCTTGTGGCAATCTTAGCCTGCTAAACTTGTATTTTACTGGAATTACATCACATTCCCCCCTTTGATGCCTCTGATATTTCACAATTACTTGAGGCATCACTTAACCTTGGTTTGCATATACCTCAGGTTACCTGTTCTCGTAGTCTTAATGCATACCTCACAGCTAGGAATGTCGGTACCTCTACCTTCCTGAATATAAAAACACATATAAATAAACACAATCAAAAGCACATCTTTCGCCGTCATCCTCAGTCTTCGTCCGTGCGATGGAACCTCAGCTTCCAGGATGTGAGGGGCTGCAGGGAATGGAGTTCTGCTCATCTTCACAGGTGTCCCTTCGAGACTTTCCTGGCTTATACACTATGTGATGGTAAGCGGACAGGCTTTATTATGGCCTTCTCACTCACACCTGTAACAATAAAATTTGTAATCCACAATAATTCCTCGTTACTCCGACTGAGTAGTGCGTTTCAACCGGATCTTGCAGGGATTCTCTGGATCTGCTGTAACTTGCCAAGAATCAACTGCTGCTGGCTTAACCCTGGAGTGATGTATCCACGGAGTCACTTCTGCTACTTTTATTGCTGTAGGGGTAGACAAAAGAACAACATAAGGACCTCTCCACTTGGGCCCTAACGGTACAGTATTCCACTCTTTAATCCACACTTGATCTCCTGGATGATAACTATGAACAGGGGGATAAATATTCACAGGTAATCTATCTTGTACCCATTTCTGTACCTCCTCCATAGTCTTACCCAACTCTACAACCTGCTGCCGGGTAATTCCTTCTCCCAACTGACTCAAATCCCCCCTTAAGTTACCAAGTACGGGAGGTGGTCGCCCATACATGATTTCAAAAGGAGAGAGGCCCATCCTTCTGGTAGGGGTACTGCGGATTCGCAATAAAGCTATGGGTAAGAGAACGTTCCACTTAAGTTGGGTTTCCTGACACATTTTAGCCAACTGGTTCTTTATAGTTCTATTCATTCTCTCTACCTTACCAGAACTCTGGGGTCTATATGCAGTATGAAGCCTCCACTTTATACCAAGCATATGAGTCAGTTGTTGTAGGCACTGGTGAACAAAAGCTGGACCATTGTCCGATCCTATAGAACAGGGTAGTCCATATCGGGGTATTATTTCTCGTAGCAGGAATCTCACAACTTCTCCTGCTTTCTCTGTACGAGTAGGACATGCTTCTACCCAGCCTGAATAGGTGCACACAATTACCAGCAGGTAACGATGTCCACCCGATTTAGGCATCACTGTAAAGTCTATTTGTAGATCGGACATGGGGAGTCCCCCCATAAACTGAACTCCTGGTGGCTTTACTGGTCCTTGTCTTGCATTATTCTTAGCACACGTTACACATCTGCGTACAATGGCCTGAGTCAAGTTGGACAATCTTGGTATGTAGAAATGTTTTCTAAGAGATTCTTCAGTACTGTCTCTCCCAGAATGTGTCCCGTTGTGATAATTTTGGACAATTTCTACCGCTAGCGATGCTGGTATAACTATTCTTCCATCTTCTAGCTGATACCACTTGTTCTCCAGATACTTTCCCGGTTCAGTCTTTAACCACTCCTCTTCTTGAGCTGTATAAACTGGAGTCCATTGGGACAGTGGAGTTGGTATTAGAGCAGCTATATGCCCTACATACTCCTGTCTTCCTGATTCAGCAGCACGCTTAGCTGCACTATCTGCCATCCGATTTCCCTTGGTTACATCACCATCTCCTCTCAGATGCGCTCGACAATGTATGATACCGACTTCTTTCGGCTCCCACACTGCTTCCAATAGTTGTAGGATTTCAGCTGCGTACTTGATTTCTTTGCCTTCTGAATTCAGTAGTCCTCTTTCTTTATACAAAGCTCCGTGGGCATGAGTGGTTAAAAACGCATACTTAGAGTCCGTATAGATATTTACTCTTAAACCTTCAGCCAATTGTAACGCTCGTGTTAGTGCTATTAATTCTGCCTTTTGTGCTGATGTTCCTTTCGCCAGTGGCCGAGCTTCTATCACCTTGTCTATTGTTGTCACTGCATATCCTGCATAGCGGATCCCTTCTTTCACATAACTACTGCCGTCGGTGTAATATTGAACATCGGGGTTCTGGATGGGAAAATCACGAAGATCTGGTCTACTTGAGAATACTTCATCCATTACTTCCAAACAATCATGTTGACTTTCAGTAGGTTGTGGCAAAAGGGTAGCTGGATTTAAGGTGTTTACAGTCTCTAAATGCACTCTTGGGTTTTCACACAACATTGCTTGATACTTGGTCATACGGCTATTACTAAACCAATGATTTCCTTTGTAATCCAACAACGTCTGTACTGCATGTGGGACTCGTACATAAAGTTCTTGACCCAGAGTGAGTTTATCGGCTTCAGCTACTAGCAGGGCGGCTGCAGCTACGGCTCTTAGACAAGGTGGAAGTCCGCTGGCCACTGCATCCAATTGTTTAGACATGTAGGCAACAGGTCTTTGCCATGATCCCAAGTACTGTGTCAATACTCCCACAGCCATTCTTCTTTGCTCGTGTACATATAAGTAGAATGGTCGTGTGTGATCAGGTAGACCTAATGCTGGGGCACTCATCAAAGCCTTCTTCACATCTTCAAATGCCGTTTGCTGTTCTTGGGTCCATAAGAAGGGGTCGTGCTCTGTACCTTTGATAGCTGCGTACAGAGGTTTTGCTAGTATCGCATAGCTGGGAATCCATATCCTACAGAAGCCTGCTGCCCCCAAGAATTCTCGCACTTGTCTTCTATTCTTGGGTATTGGTATTTGGCAGACAGCTTCTTTTCTCTCTGGCCCCATAATTCTTTGACCTTCAGAGATATGGAATCCTAGATACTTGACAGTTGGCAAACACAACTGAGCCTTCTTTCTAGACACCTTGTATCCTGCCTTCCAGAGAATGTGTAGTAGATCGTGCGTTGCTTGCTGACAGATTTCTTTTGTAACTGCTGCTATCAACAAGTCATCTACATATTGTAACAATACACACTCTCCTGGGATGGACTCGAAATCCAATAGATCTTGACTTAGGGCTGAACCAAATAGGGTAGGTGAATTTTTAAACCCTTGGGGCAGTCTTGTCCAAGTCATTTGGCGTTTTGAGCCCGTTACAGCGTTCTCCCATTGGAAAGCGAAAATACATTGACTTTCTGCGGCAATTCGGAGGCAAAAGAAGGCATCTTTGAGATCTAAGACTGTGAAGTAAGTAGCCCCGCCCGGAATTAAAGCAAGCAGGTTATATGGATTGGGTACAACTGGATGTATACTAACAACCGCATCATTGACTGCTCTTAAGTCCTGCACAGGTCGATACTCATCTGTGCCGGGCTTTTGAACAGGCAGCAATGGGGTGTTCCAGGGGGAAGTACAGAATTTTAGGATACCATACCGTATGAACTTATCCAGATAGGATTGGATGTTCTTCTTAGCCTTCTGCGGAATGTGATATTGTCTTAGGCTCACTGGATAAACCCCATGTTTCAGTTCAATTTTTATTGGTGGAATATTGCGGGCCAGTCCTGGTGGGTTGTTCTCTGCCCAAACTCCTGGTATGTTAAACAATGTCTCATCACTCCTAGGGTTTTGGCTAGTCAACACTGTATAAAGTCGCCACTCTTCTTCCTTTGGTACGGATAAAGTCATAATACCTGAAGGTCCATTAAACTTTAAAGATGTTGTTCCATCTGGTAGGAACGTAATCTGCGCTTGTAATTTGGATAGCATATCACGTCCCAGCAATTGGACTGGACATTCAGGCATATAAAGGAATTGGTGTTTTACTACGTGGCCTCCCAATGTACAGAGTCGACTTTTAAGAACCGGTCTTTCAGCACTTCTTCCAGTTGCTCCTATCACAGTAATAGTCCTTCCAGATGGAGGAGCAACTAGATTAGTCACCACTGAATGTTCAGCACCAGTGTCGATCATGAACGCACTCCTCTTTCCCCCTATTGATACATCGACCATAGGCTCCGCTCGACCAAGGGGGATGGAGCCCGGTCGGTATCAATAGTCCTCCATGACCGTGTCAGCCAATCCTACAAAGTCCCTACCTTCTCTATCGCGAGACCTTTGCGCTGCTGGAATATACCTGTCTTCCCTAACACTTCCTCTGTTCCCATTACTCCCTCTATAACCATTACTCCCTCCGGGACCTCCTCTACCTCTCGCTCTGCCTCTAAAGTTTCCGTAGCCTGCCCTGGGTAGGACCCTCTCGTACTGCTCTCTTTGCGGACATTCGTTCCTCCAATGCCCTTCTTCCTTGCAATACGCACACTGATCCCTACTCAAAGGCTCCCTACTCCATCTATTATTGCCTCTATCTGGGCCCCGTTTATCTACGCCTGCGATCGCTACCGCTAGCATATCAGCCTTTTTACGCATCTTGCGCTCCTCCTCTTTCTTGCTTTCTGTTTCCCTATTCATATAGACCTTATTAGCTACCTCCATTAGTTGGGAGATTGACATACCTGCAAACCCTTCTAACTTTTGTAGCTTGCGCTTAATATCTCCGTAAGCTTGGCTGACAAAGGCGGAGTTAACCATTCGGGAATTGTCTGCGTCTTCCGGATTAAAGGGGGTGTACAAGCGGTACGCCTCCAATAATCGGTCATAAAAGACACTGGGCGCTTCATCGCTTTTCTGGATCACCTCAACTGTCTTCGACATGTTAATGGCTTTCTTTCCTCCGGCTTTCATGCCAGCAATTATAGCGTCTCTATAGGCTCTGAGTTGAACCATATCAGCACCATTTACGTTCCAATCGGGATCGGTGTTGGGATAGTGTGTCGCGGCCCATGCTGCTGGATTGGCTTGGTTCAAAGCACGGGCTCTATCCTCTAATGCTTTAATGGCTGCTTGATTTATTCTTGTCCTTTCCTCATTGTTAAATAAAGTCATTAATAACTGCTGGCAATCAGCCCATGTCGGATTATGTGTCTGTACTATTGAGGTGAACAGATCAGTCATGGCTTGTGGTTTCTCAGTATACGAGGAATTATGGGTCTTCCAGTTTAAAAGGTCGGTTGTGGTAAATGGGACATATACGAAGACTGGGTCAGCGTGTGCCATTTGACCTGCGGCATCGATATAAGCTGACCCGGGATTTAAGCGAAGAGGCATCTGATAGTGCTTTAATTGTTGGGCACCAGTCAACTGTCGGGTTTGGATGGGGCTACGTAGAGAGGCGTCAGTCATGGGTTCCGGTCGGGGAGAGATAGGGTATGGGGATGTGGGAGGTTGGTTTTGGGAAAAGGTGGTAAATAGAACACTTCGGGCCGAGCTAGATGAAGCTTGACCGGAAGCCTGAAGTGGCGCCAAATCAGGATATTCGTTTCTAATGGGGGTGGGTTCTGGTTCCGGAAGGGGAGATTTAGTACGAGGGGGGGTGGATCCTGTACTGGAGGAGGAAGCGGAAGTGGATGAGGGTAATGAGGGAAGGGTTACAGGACTTCCTGTATTTGCGTCACTTCCTCTTACCGGAAAGTAAGGGGGCGGCAAAGGGATCTCGGACTCAGGGGGCGTGTCCAAAATGGGCCTAACACCAGCCCTAGTGGACGAACAAGTCCTAGCTACCATGAGGCGACACTGTTCCTCGTGGCATGTCCGGAGCCATTTTGGCGAGTCATTTACGGCCTGTCTCCAACAATCAATATAAGGAAACTGGCCGTAAAGTTCAGGCCTACCTGATACAGCCACGTGTAAGCGCTGTACCAGAGTTGGATCCAAACTGCCACGTGGCGGCCATGCCGCAACCAAAGTAGGCCACTCCCTAGTGCACAAAGTGACCAAACGTACAGGGGACATCTTAACCCCAAAATCACAAACTTTGAATCCCTTTTTAAAATTCTTAACCATACATCCTAAGGGATCCGGAATCGTTGACTGCGACGCGCCCATATTTAACAGTGGAACGTCGTCGACAACGATTACTATACACGCGTACTATTCAACAGTCACACCCGTTTCCTCTGGCAACAGCACCACGTGGTATGGTTACCAAGTGAAACGTACACCATAACAATAAACACTCAGGGAATTCCCGTACACACACAGCTGCTACACCAGTCACTATATAATCAATATTATGCCCTTTGGCGTAACTACACAGTCACCCACGCTATAATTCTCTATATACGAATTACCCGTCTATAACACACCCCAGTAACATCGTCTTTTACAAATAGCGGTTACAGTACGGTTAGCATAGGTCAAAGCACAAGTTAAGGTCACAATACAATTATTAGTGGTTATGGTGTTAAACATGCAATGGACGACAATGATTAGTACTTATTATATAATGTCAGTAAATATACAGGGTTATGGTACCGTGCACTATAATACAGCAACACACTATTAACACTCTCGCTAGACGGCTGAGCTCGCGCTATCTAACAAGATATACACTTTACTAAAACAATCGTTAACACATTTACAATTCCCAACTAAACTATTGGCCAGTACCTTGAATGGACTACCTAAAACTATATACACCCGTTTTGGTTAGCCACACTGCCCAATCACCACATATACATAGCGAGCTAGAGAACCGAATTTACACAGACGCCTCTTAGTCGCACTATACAACGAGCTAGAGAACCGAATTTACACAGGCGCCTCTTAGTCGTACTATCAAAAGTCTAGTGGGTTCCAAATTTACACGCCTTCCCACTTAGCCCAGATAGGATGAGAACTAGCGAACCGAATTTACACAGGCGCCGCTTAGTCTCCCGGTCCCTCCGACCTAGCGAACGTAATATACACCCTAGAACGCTAGTCTAGACAAGACACCGGTGTCCGGCTAGGGCTATTTACACCAGGACCCCGCCTGACTAACCAAATCAAACGGTCTGACTAAAGAGCGTTCGATCGAGCGGTGCGCCTTCGCTCCTTCCCTCCGACAGAGGGGGCAGATACAGATTCAAAAACCCCTTTGGGCCTACCGCACAATCGGTATACCCCTAGCGGGTCCTGCCGTCTAAAACAGCAGTTATCTTACCTCCTCGTTCCTGAACCTGAGTTCACACTCATCGACGGGGACACCCCAGCACTTCTCACGTAGAGGCCGATGATCTCCTGGACAACAGACCAGTGGCGCCGAGACGAAGGGAGGTCCACGCAGAAGTTCAGGGGTGCAGCCGTAGAGAACGTGGGCAAAGATAGACCGTCTCACGCCTCTGCCTCTCAGCTACCGTTGAACGATGAGCTTCCCGGCCAATGCACCAAATGATACCGGAGAAACTGACGGAAGCCAAGCACAGAGAGATGGACACAGGTTTCTTCAGGAAGGAAGAGATTCTTTATTGGATCACCGATCGGGACTCAGAGGGACTAGCGTCACCAAAATACAGCAAAGTCTGAGTACTGAATACATAGAGTACATTCCTTATATAGCACTGTAGCTCCTCCCACAATTAACTACACCCACACATACCCTTAACCTATTTAATGAATAGAGTCTAAACTCATCCATCCGGTCTAACCACGTGGCTCATCTGATACAAAGGAGAGGGACGCGTAACTCCAGTTCCTACATTCCTGCACCTGGTCAGTACAGTGACGACAGTATCTTAGCTACGTGTAATTAAGTAACTGATACTTACAAACACATATACATACATATGCCTTGTGGCAATCTTAGCCTGCTAAACTTGTATTTTACTGGAATTACATCACAATATCAGGTGGATTTTACAATAAATAAAAGCATACATTTCTCTTTTAGCAATAATAAAACTAATTAATAATACCAGGGTGCTCACTGGGGCATCAATGTTAAGAGCAGAGCAAGGCACGTGAAGGCCTGAGGCTAGCACACGGCTGGCCCTGTATTAAAGGCACACGTCAAACGCTAGATGTTAGAATCAGCATTCAAAATTATTCCAGTCTGTTAGAAAAAAGACTTTTCTAATTATTTATTTATGACATTTCTGAAATATTGTGCCTCTGTAGAGAAATCACTTGAAATCACGCTTTCTTCTAACAGATTGGAATCTGTTCTGAAGCCGATTTACACAAATGAATCAAATTATCCTCTCGCTCTCTCCTATAGGGCCACACTCCACTCTCGCCTCCAGCTCGGCTACTTTCCCACCCTGTCTATTTGCTGTCTCTCTCAATACCCTTCCTATTGTGATTTTATACCCCACCTCCTCTAGACTGTAAGCTGGTTTGAGCAGGTCCTCAGCTACCTATTGTTCCTGTTACATTTTGTTATTGTCTCATTTGGTAAATTCCCCTCTTATTGTAAAGGGCTGCGGAATAAGCTGGTGCTATACCAATACCAATATAATAATAATAAAAATAATAATAATAATAATAATAATAATATTAATAACAGAATCAATCCAATATTCCTGCACTCCTACCATAACTAACAACTGCCTGGTGCTCGTCAGCAAAAATACAAATTAGCACTCGGAGGCCATCTCCAGCAAAAGTCATTTAACCCCTTAAGGACACACGGCATGTGTGACATGTCATGAATCCCTTTTATTCCAGAAGTTTGGTCCTTTTAAGGGTTAAAACGTAGCTTTTATTAACTCAAATAAAATAGTCAACATTTCATCTTGACGAACGTTTTGTTGAAGCAGCTGAAACGCTGGCTATTTTATTTGAGTTAATAATAGCTATGTTTGAAATGGCTTTTTCCTGGAGACGCCCTCCGAGTGCTATCTATATACTGGATTTATGTTTACGTTTTCCTAGCCAGTCCTCATGCAATCAGCTCGTAACCCAGTACATGTTTTCTGAATCTATTCAGTGGAATGGGATTGGAGAATAAATAAATCCTAAATGGTTAGAGGTGTATGAGGATTGGATTGTGTAACCCATTGTACAGCGCTACAGAATTTGCTGGCGCTATAAATATAATCAAATAATAATAATAGCAAAATGTGGGCACAGTCCACCAACACCAGACCAGCTGTCCAGCTCTACAAGATAATTCACTTTTCTGAGCTAATAACCTACGCAAAATCCTATATCTAGGATTTTATTCTCAAACAGCTTTCCCTCCCCAAGTTAAATATAACATAAAGAGGTTCAGTGAAGCTAGTAACATAAGTGTATAAGTGTCTAATTGGGGTACACAGTTCATAAAATGATATCCTCCCAGCATCATAGTCCAGGAACATTTCAATACCCGCATTAGAAGGAACATACGGCAACTGGACTCCTTTAGCGTCATGTCTCACTGAATACTGATTTTCCCACCTAGATAAACCCCAGCATTTGCGACTATGTCCAAGATATGATGTACTTCCTTCCCTGTCTATATTTTCATAGGAAACCCCGATAATAAAGTTCCCTACTCTAGTAGCATCCACTCTCCAGTAATAACGTCCAGACGAAAAACTCATGGTGCTTAAAACTTGAGGATAATCCACAAATCTTCGAGGGTGACTTGGGCGCTTTCGTGATTTTTCTAACCAAGTGGCAGTTTTCTTGTCTGCTGATAGTTCTACATCTACACTAACAGTCTCTTCGTCCAGAAAAAGTTCTGTGGCTTCCAAAAGAGTGGACCGCCTTTTTAAATCAGTGACAATATGACTAAATCGCTCATTTAAGGTCACTGAGATCAGCCTCAAATCTAGATCCCCTGCAACACGAGCAATATTATCTATCGATATGTCCTCCTCACTGTGCTTCTCTGTATCAAAAAATCCAGCTCTGTTAATTACTGGGTCCATCATGTTACACAGCTCCTCGATGTGACCCATCTCCCTGGACAGATCCTCCTTCTTTATTTCCAGCTGCCGGATTAGATCTGAGACTCGGAGTGAGACCTGCTCTTCCTGCCTGGAGATCTCAGTATGGACTCGCTTCTCCAGGGCTTCCAGCTGTTCCCTTATGTCCATAATCATGGCAGTGACTTCTTTTGCTACCCCACGTGTTTTTTCATGTATTCCTCTCCTGTATTCATGCAGACTCCGGATTTTTATCTCAGTCTCCTCTTTCTTTGAAGTCAGCTTCTTCAGAAAATATCTTAGTTGTTCCTTTTCTGAGGCCTCATCTCGTAACTTCACCAGATGACTCCTGTGATCTGCAGCCACGCAATACACACAAATTAAGGTTGCATCATCAGAGCAATAATACTCCAGAGGCTTATGGTGGATGGAGCATTTATTTTGACCATAGTCAATATTGGGTTCCACTAGAACATGTTCTGCTGACTTGATGTGGACTTTCAGATGGTTCTCACACAGAGAAGCTTCGCAGCATAGACATGTTTTAGCAGCAGGTACAGGAGAATCAATACAGTAAGTACAGGGTATACCAACGTCCTCTCCATTCTGATGAGAAGATAGGAAGTTTTCCGCAATGTTACGCAGTCTCAAGTTTTTTTTAAGTTCAGGCAACGTCCAGAACTTGTGTCGGCACTCAGGGCAGAAACATTCCCTGTCGTCATCTTCCCAGAATCTGGTAAGACAGGAGCTGCAGAAGTTGTGACCACAAGGCAGGGTTACGGGATTTGTATAAATATTCAAACAGATAGAGCAGGTCAGCTCGGCATTCAGAGCAGCAGACGCCATTACTGAAAGCAGGAAGTAGAAATTGCAGGGGGGGGGGGGGGGAGAGTTCTCTCTGAAAAAACAGTTTTCACTGCATTTCACACAGAGGGAGTGGAAACTCTACACTTGCTCTTTAACTTCCTGACTGTTAACCGTGTTGGTTCCTGAATGTCACAATCTTTTAATGCAGTGATAATTGGAGCTATAATTAACACTGTACTCCAGGAAATCTGTTAGAATGTGACGGCAGATAAGAACCATTCGGCCCATCTAGTCTGCCCAGTTTTCTAAATACTTTCATTAGTCTCTGTCCTTATCTTATAATTAGGATAGCCTTATGCCTATCCCACGCATGCTTAAACTCCTTTATTGTGTTAACCTCTACCACTTCAGCTGGAAGGCTATTCCATGCATCCACTACCCTCTCAGTAAAGTAATACTTCCGGATATTATTTTTAAACCTTTGTCACACTTATTTAAGATTATGTTTAGATTTCTTTTAACTAGCTTCCCAAATAACAATGGGCAGGCCCGGACTGGCCATCGGGCATACCGGGCGAATGCCTGGTGGGCCGCGATGGCCGTGGGGCCGAGGCTGGCAGGGGAGAGCACAGGATCTCCCCTGCAGGGCCAGCGCTACCCGAGTGCCGGCTCCGCTGTGTGCCTCCAAGGGCCGGTGGGGAGATCAAAGATCTCCCTCACTGGCCCAGAGACACTGACATGCGGCCGCCAGCTGGGGAGTGAGGGAGGGAGGAGAGGACCGGCGGAGCTCTGGCCAGCAGCTCCGCCGGGTCCTCCACGGGATTCTGAGCAGTGCCGCGGAAACGCTCAGATCTCGCGAGAGTGAACTCTAGCCTGCAGGCTAAAGTTCACTCTCATCACTGGACCACCAGGGAAGGAAGCATGGCACCCTCCCAGGCAGAACGGCACCCCCTCGCCCCCTTCCCCCTCCCCCCCCCCCCCCCCTCCCAAGCTAAAGGTAAGAAGGGAGGGGGGCATATAACTTAAAAGAAAAAAATATTAATAAAAAATATATTAAAATAAATTCACACTGATACACACAGCACCCCCAGACACACACCACTCTCAGACAAACACAGCACCCAGACACACACAGCACCCCCAGGCACACACAGCACCCCCAGACACACACAGCACCCCCAGACACACACAGCACCCCCAGACACACACAGCACCCAGACACACACAGCACCCCCAGACACACACAGCACCCCCAGACACACACAGCACCCCCAGACACACACAGCCCCCAGACACACACAGCACCCAGACACACACAGCACCCCCAGACACACACAGCCCCCAGACACACACAGCACCCCCAGACACACACAGCCCCCAGACACACACAGCACCCCCAGACACACACAGCACCCCCAGACACACACAGCACCCAGACACACACAGCACCCAGACACACACAGCACCCCCAGACACACACAGCACCCCCAGACACACACAGCACCCAGACACACACAGCACCCAGACACACAGCACCCCCAGACACACAGAGCACCCTCAGACGCACACAGCACCCTCAGACGCACAAAGCACCCTCAGACGCACACAACACCTTCAGACGCACACAGCTCCCTCGCTCACACAGCACACTCCCACACAAATACAGCACACACACACACTTTATTTATATATATATATATATATATATATATATATATATATGGAAGGCATGGCCTGAAGTTGTGGGAGGGGCTTGGTTCCCCTTCTTAAGGAGCACCAGCCCTTCCCTCATTACCTGTTAGGTCTGGCGAGTTGTGGGAGAGAGATTGTCACTTCCGGTCGTTTCCTGGCGCCATTCTGCTTACCTGTGTCTCCGTGGTCGGCTTCCAGGGTCCTGTTCCCTCCGGGTTCGGCTGGCTGGCTTTCACCTTTAGGCTGGGCGGTCGCGGGGTTTGTTCGTGTGGCAAAATCGTAAGTTACACGGCCGTCGCAATTTTAGGCGCGGCCGGTTTACGTCATCGCTCCACGACGATCACACGTATGGTAGCAGTTCGGTACATAATTACATCAATACCGGCATTCGGTTACGGCTATTATACGGTACTTATCTATGTTTAAATGTTTATTCGTGCGGGAAATTTGTTACATTTCTGGTCATCTTATGACCGTTCGTTTGCCGAAACTCTTTTAACCCCTTAAGGACACATGACATGTGTGACATGTCATGATTCCCTTTTATTCCAGAAGTTTGGTCCTTAAGGGGTTAAATCTGATGTTAAAACTTGTTATAGGCACTAGTGCGACCTCTGGTGGCTGGTTATCATTACTGATTGCTCTTAAATTATGGTTCCACGACCCCTGGTGGTCATATAGGTTATGCATGTGGCATTAAGTGCATTTTTGATTTAGGTATTATCACAGCATGTGTTTAGACATATATTATGACATACACGGCTGGAACAATTACATGTTACAGAGCTTTTTGGTAGCAGTAATTGTGACACATATTAGTTTTGGTAGGATATATGTCTGGAAATTCTGCCATCAGGAGCATGGTTTTCTAATAATACTCGGCCTACGGTATACTTTTGGTTATAATTAACACATACGCCATTTTAGTATCATTAAATATATATACAGGACATATGGTCACATATAATGCTTAGCATTTTGATGATTATGGACCTCTTATGTTTTCAGTATTCAACAGCAATTCCACGGTGGGCTGCTAATCTACCAACGTTTTCACTTGACATAGGTCAGTAATCACGATTAATTATACCTTATTGGTCACGCAAGACTTGGGTCCTTATGTGTTTTCTGTATTACTAGGTATAGGCATCCTTGCTCTTTTGAGTATTTGGTTCCAGTCGCCTACTATTGACGTATTTACTGGTAGGTATCAGAATAGCAGGGGATTAAGGGGTACATATTTATTACCCTTACAAACGCAAATTACTCTTGTAGGTTAAAAAAGTTTTTTCTCCCCTGAACTACATATCTTTATCTATTCCCTTTATAGGGACATTCTATTTAGTGTTACTTGTTACATTAACTTTGTAGCAATGAAGGGACCTTCCCTCTATGGAATAGATTTGTTTTGCTCACTCCCTAAACGATCGTATCACTATTTTGGCATTGAAGGGGTTACTCCCACTTCATGCCGCGTCTCCGCTTTTCCGCCACCTCCATAAGCCCCGCCTACTATTGGTACGTCATAATGACGTCGGGCCAAATGGGCCAGCACTAGGGGGTTTAAATTGTAGCGCCAAACACACAGCAGGTTCAGCTCTTGACAAAGGCGCATGTGAGCGCCGAAACGCGCGTTGAGCAACCCGCTGTACACTATGTACTATACTTAAAAAATCTCTGCTTATTTGCAATACTTTTGATTAAAGGGAATCTCCAGTGCCAGGAAAACAATCCGTTTCCTGGCACTGGAGGGTCCCTCTCCCTCCCAGCCCCCAATCCCCGGTTACTGAAGGGGTGAAAACCCCTTCAGTTGCTTACCTGAGGCAGCGGCGATGTCCCTCGCTGCTGTCTCCGCCTCTTATCCATTGCGTCGGCCGGTGGGTGAGCCTGATCTCGCCCACCGGCCGAGGGGACCTAATGTGCATGCGCGGCAATGCCGCACATGCGCATTACGTCTCCCCATAGGAAAGCATTGAAAAATCATTTCAATACTTTCCTATGGGGTTTTGAGCGACGCTGGAGGTCCTCACACAGCGTGAGGACGTCCAGCGACGCTCTAGCACAGGTTTCCTGTGCTAGAAACCAGGAAGATCCCTCTAGTGGCTGTCTAATAGACAGCCACTAGAGGTGGA